>NC_135822.1:17818176-18072438 GCF_964213995.1 Mustelus asterias | reverse complement strand
ATTCCAAGCTCTGTGTTACAGTTGTCTAGAAAACTGAAGTTGCTGACACTATATTATTGAAAAATAAAGTTGTAAAAATTATATTTGTGAAACTCTTTTAAAATTAACTTTGTCTCATTTTACTTGATTTACTTGTGTCAAAGTTTAAAGATCCAAACTTAATAGGACATAGCTTCTATACCATATGAAGATGCTGGTTTTTAGGAGTAACTGCCATTTTCAGTGGCTATGCAGGATTTTCATTGTAGGTCTGGTATAACTTTAACTGGAATCTTGTTTGTGTGATTACATGGTAAATGATTTTGGGAGTTAGTACATTTTTTCTTAAACACATTTTCACTTGAATTCAGTACAAGCACATCCAACTGTAAATACTTTGTGTCTGGTTGCTGGGCAATGAACTACGAGTTTTAAAACCTCTGAATAGATAATCATTTCATGATCTCTGAGAATTTGGGAACGCAGTCTCGGATAGAAAGAAAAGATACACTGGAATCAGTCACATCTTTGAGGAAAAACTTTCTTTGCAGAGTCTCTACTCCATCTAGAAAATTTTCTGCTCAAAGTAATCATTGGTGGCTGTCCCTTGTTTCGGGGATGACATCTATTCAGGTTCATGAGTTTGTACCGTGGGTCGTCTTGTGACTGAACAGGCTGATTCTCAGCCTGGGCATGTCTGGCAGGTCATCCCACGATGTAGTGAAATCGGGCTTTGCTTCTTTATCTTTCCTTCTTTGCTGCCTCTCTGCCTCACCTTTTAAGCTGTTTGGACTTGAAGCATGATGCAGCTTGATGGAAAGTTGTTGCCATTTTGAATGATTGGTAGTATGCCCCTTGCAGTCATTAATGTCAGCATTGCCGCCTTTCAAACTTGAGTGCCTTTGAAGCATTTTCTTTATCCTCCCAGTAAACTGGCCATTTGAGAGTTGAGAAAACAGGACATGGCTTGGGAGATGCTTTTTGGTCATCCATACACCATGTCCAGTCCATCAAAGTTGATTTTACAGGAGTTTTGCCAGAATGCTTGTGGAGCTGGCTTCAAGAAGGGCACTAGCATTTGTTCTCCCCTGGATGACGTGATGAAGGGATTGCTGATGGAATTTCTCTAATGCTCTTATGTGTTGCTGATATAGAGCTCATGTCTCACTGAGTTCAGGAGTGTGGTGATGACAACTGCTCTGTATACTAGGATTTTTGTTGACTTGCAGAAGTCTTTGTTGACACTTGCTGCCGTAATTTGTCGAAGGCTAAGCTGGCAGATTTAGTCTGGTGTTGGATCTCCTAATCAATGGCAGCACTTTTGAGAGATGCAGCTTCCAAGAAATGGAAAATGCTCAACATATTCCAGAATATCTCCTTCAACATATATGGCAGGTGGAATATTTAGCTGACCAAGTGTGGGTTGATGTATTCTTTTTTGGTGATGTTCAAGGATAGGCCGAGTTTCTTGTATGCTGATTTGAAGAGATCGGGGGAGTGACTTGCAAATCGAGTGCAAAGTGGGCAAAGATATTGCAGTCATCTGCAAGCTATAGATCATTTATGTCTGTATGTCATAGTGGTCAGTTTAGTTTTGGTATGCAGGTGACTTGAAGTTAGTTTTCCACATTGCCAGTATTTGATACTCAGACCAGCGGGCAGTTGACCTCCTGCTGAGCTGAATAGCCATTATCAGGTAAATTGTAAGTAGCATGGTGGTTATCCACTCGACTTATCAATCTTATCATCATGAAGCAGTTGCGGGATTCTGATGAAGTTTATTGGACATACAAATCTTTGGAGCACAATCCACAGAACCTGATGATTTTCTGAGCCAGATGATTTGGTCAAGTCGATGAATGAGGAGTTCTAGGTGTTCATTTCAACATTTTCCTTGGATTTGCCTGACAAAGGCTATGTCAGAGGTTTCTCTGGAAGGTCTAAAGCCACACTATCTCTAGGAGGAATTCCTCAGCTCTAGGGAGTAGGTGGTTCTGGAGAATGTGCATTAGGATTTTCCCTGCTCTGGGTAAGAGGGTATTACCTCATTAGTTTCCACAGATTAATTTATCTCCCTCAAAGTAATGGAGGAAATGTGGTCATAGGGGGCAGCACTGAGATATTAAAAAGAAAAATTATCCTGATTTTTTAAAAAAACCAATTGCAGTAAGGTTTGATCTGGGTGAGAAATTGAGATGAAATTTGCAGGCCCTCAGTATAGGACAAACGGAAATTTAAAGTATGAGGGGAAGATGAGTATATAATTGAACAAAATCATTTTTTTTGTTCAAGTATATATTGTAGAAGAAACAAGCTAATTGTAATGTTCTCTAAACTGAAAATCTTTAAACATGGGCAAATAACTATTGTATTTTGTTTAAGTGCAACAATTCATGAACTGGAATCTGAATCTAAAGAAATTGGATTTGAAATTGGGTTGATTCCTTTTAACCTACTTCATTTTAATGGGGGTACATGAGAATTTCTTGATACATGATTTTCACTGTGCAGCTCAAGGAATCTAGCTTTGTGGTGGTGCTTTCCCCTGAGCCTGAAAGATGTTGATCAGGCTCCACTCCAGGATTTGATCCATCCTGACACCTCCATGCAGTACTGAGGACATGTAACAATCCTGATGGTGCTGTTTTCAGACAATCTGATTTTGAAGAGCAGGTGAATTCTCCCAGTGCCTTTACCAACATTTATCCCTGAGCCAACACATCCAAGAACAGATTAATTGGTGATTTATTTCATAGTTGTCTGTGAGACCCACCACATACAGATTAGCTGTTGCATTTTCCTACATTACAACATTGTCTATACTTCAGAAGTAAAACAGTAATCCACTTTCTATTAATTTATTTTAGATGATGCTGTTGAAGTGTTACAATGTGATTTCCTTTTTTATTACATTCATTACATAATGCAAATAACTAACAATGTAATTATTTTATGGGATAAAACTAACGGTGAGCGATGAATATAAGATGGTCTGGATTAACTGTTTGTATTCAATATCACTGCATTTATGTTTGTGTTGAGATGTGGTTAGGTGCGCATGTCAAAAAGAGGACATAGTGTAACAAATGGTTCTCATGCTGATACCGTAAGAAATAGGAGAAGTCTACTGCTGCCTTGGGCTGTCATCAGACTGTCATCAGCATTGGGTCCTGCCTGAGGAAGGCCTCGAGCTACAAATTTTCTCTCATTTCTCAATTTCAGTATGTGCAGTAAAGCCATTGTGGAACCATTTGCAGCTCTCATGCATATGCAGTTGTGCATTTTCCAATATTAGGATTTTACTTTGGATTATATTGTTAGAAAATTATGCATTTTTCTTTGGATTCATCTGTCTTTCTGTGTACAACCAAATGGTCAGATATTCAGTGAAGATATCTTTTATCAGGGAATGAAACATCAGGGAGTCACATTGTTAAATGATCTTTCCCTTCAGTACAAAGAATATCTTCAATGGGATGGACTGATTGTCTTTTTTAAAATTCCTGATAGAACTTATTTTCTGATTTGGGTGCAGTTCATATAACCTGTTGGTTTGAAATGAGTCTCAGGTTGTTTGCACCCAATTTTCATATGTAGTTTGCTATTGTAATCATGTATAGTTTCAGGTACAGACCACTGGTAGGAGTGGAAAATTATAATTATCCATCAGAATAGCAGAGAAAACTCCTTGGCTTTAGGAGATCGAAAAAACATTTCTATTAGTTGTGAAGCTGAAAGGCAAAGAAGATAAAGGAATGGGCAAAAATGAAGGGAAAGGAAAAGCAAGCTGTAGGCAAATGATGCTTTCAGTACTTGACCCCCTGTTTAATTGCTGAAGTAGAGGTGGTAATTTATGAAGCTATGAGGGGTGCACTCTATAATTCCACAATACCTACATAGCTCAGGATTGTGATGTTCTTGCAAGGAGCTGATGTCAAGGTTCAGGCCTCAGCTGACTGTTGCTGCTGTCACTGGATGTATGAGCTATGCTGCATAGTTAACTGCATATGCCCCTTAAGCAGATGGCACTTTCTGATGACTTGGAAACTGGAGGCCATTTGACATGATCACCATTAGGTAGAAGTTCCAGGATTTTCAGATTTTCCAGCTAGTATATTAAAATATGTACTCAGCACATTGATCACAATGGTTAGTAATTTTTCATGTAGTGTTGCCAAAAGCTTGACATTTAGTGATGGATGTGATATTGAGAAAATATCCAACATTGTAGGTTGTCAGATATTGATGTATCTTAGTGTTGTACTGGGCTAGTTTTCTTTAGGATTAGGAGCCTTCATGTGTTTTAATTGTCTGTCCAATAGTGAAATGTTTTTTCCCTCACATTGGCGACCACACCTTCAATTGCATAGGCCCCAAGGTGTTGAATATTCTCCTTAAATCTCTCCAGCTCTCTACCTCACTTTCCTCCTTTAAGACACTGGTTAACAATGTATTTTTGCCATCCGACCTAATATCTACTTATGTTACTCGTTGTCATATTTTGTTTCATCTTCATGTTTGTCCTTTGAGGTGGAGATGACCATGTTCATCATCTGAGGTATTTGGTAGGGTTCCAGTGACTGTGATGGCTGATCTAAGCAAGAAAAGTTCTCATTTTGAATAGGGTGCCACAGATTGAGTTTTGTATGTGTTTTGGCTTTGTACTCCTTTCATTTTTCCTCAGCCTCTGATATGTACTTGCTTTTGAAGGAGGCCGCACCGTTTTGTTTTATTTGTTTGTGCCTAGTGTAACGATCCTGGTTGAGCTTCTCCCAGGACTCAAAGTTGATACCAAAACTCATAGGTGAAACCTTCAGAATGTACTTGTAGCTCTTCCCTCGACCACTGTGAGAGCGCATCTCATGCTTAGCTCTCCAGAAGATTCTCCTTAGTAAGAAACCAGAAGCAAGTGTCCAGCATTCTGGTTTCATGACCAGCTCAATTCAGTTGTGACTCTGTGTGGTGTGGATGCTTAGCATGCCAACTAGGGTGAGCACCTTGGTGTTTGGTATTTTGCCATCTGATCTTCAGAAGCATTCGAAGGCTGCTCAAGTGAAAGCTTATTGACATGATACAGTCTTGCCTGCTTAGAGCAAAATTGGGCAGGACTGTTTATTGCTCTATACAGTTTGGTAGGCAGACTTGCCCCTCTCTGTCAAAGACTGCATTTTCTATGGTAAATCTTGTTGTCTATATAGACAGCTTGAGAGGGAGTGCTGCTGAGATGATTGAATTTATCCACTGCTCACAGGTTCTGGTCATGGACTGAAACCTTGGACTTGAGATTGGGTTTTCCTGGAACAACCTGATGCATTAGGCCAGGCTAGACAAGTTGCCGATAGTAGGAGACCTGATGACTACCCTCATCTGGTTTGGCCTGCCTATCAAAGTGGTTTACCGGGGTGTGTTACTGTCACATGCGAATAACCATTTGGAGCCACATGTGAAAGCTAGGTGAAGATGAGCCACTGGTAAGAGATGCTTTTTTCTTTCGTGGGATATGGGTGTTGCTGGTAAGGCAAACATTTATTGCTCATTCCTAATTGCCCTTGAACTGAATGCCTTGCAAGGTCATTTCAGAGGGCAGTTAGGAGTCAACCATATTTATATGGGTCTGGAGTCACATGTAGGACAGGTCAGGTAGGAATAGCAGATTTCCTTATGTAAAGGACATGAATAAATCAGATTGGTTTTTATGATACTTAATAATAGTTTGAGACTAGCTTCCAATTCCAGCATTATTAATTGAATTTAAACTCCACCAGCTAATGTGGTGGGATTTGAGTCTGTGCCCCCGGAATGTTAGTCTGGGCCTCTAGGTTACTAGTCCGATACCATTACCACTGTGTCACCATCTCCCCATGCTATACCCCTCCCTTATGACCTTTACACCCATTTTCTGTTCAAATGTTCTTGTAAAGCGTCTTGGGGAATTTTATTACACTAAAGGTGGTATATAAATATAAGTTGTTATTCCCCCATTTTTGTTAGTCCTGGTGCCAAAAGTGTCACCAGTTTGGTACAAGTAAGATCTTGCCTCTCTTAGGTAGGTGATCTCATTTCATTTTGTTGCAGTACAATTACAAAGTTCAAGCTTAGTTTAAACATATCTGATTTATTGTGAATTTTAAAATTCAAAACTTGATTTTTCTTATTCCATGAATTATTTAGAAGATTTTCAGACACGGGGATGTTAACAGTGCCACTATAATGCAGATATCACAACCCAGGAGACATTGTAAACAGTTGAGGCATTGCTATGTTTGAAAAAGATTCCATGCTTTAAATTTTTGAGTTCATGCAGCTATCAGACTGCAGTATTGTATTAAAGGAAATCATAAGCACTCCAATTAGTGAAGAAGCAGTAAGGGGTCTTTACATCAGAATAATCTAAAATAACCTCTGCTGAAATCACTTTTCTAGGAGTTGAACTAATTGGTCCATTTATCTTGGGATTTAACACAGTTTTTAGCCAATCATTATTGTCCAGTTACAAAAATATATTCACTCTGCAAAAAATGATGAAAAACCTGCACAGGTTTCTACGCTAATACTTCATTAAGGTAGCAATGGCTTCATCCCTTTACATAGTAAGCAATACTTCATCTGCTACAGTAAGCTTTTAGTGGAAGAGAATGCCCTAAATAATTTAACCACTATTTGCCAAGATGCAAGTACACTGATAAAAGCAAATGGGCTGCATCAGACAACCACTTAGTCCAGGGAAGGGGGATGGATTTGGTACTTGCTAATTGCATTTGACTGACATTAGAATCCACCCCCTCCCCCTCAACCAAAGTAATGTAGTAGCGTCTTGCAGACCTTGCAAATCTCACTCCTGGTTTTTAACCAAGCAGCTGGCAATTGGGTGAGTTTTTCTTTTTTTTTTACTTTAGAAGAATAATTAGAAGAGACAGTCGTGATGCTGAGTTATCTTCCTGAATAGGTAGTATGCAGATAAACTTTATTTGTATTACTTTTTAAATGATGTTAGCTTTTATCTGAAACCGTAAGCGTTTATGAAGAATATTAATTTTTGTAATTTGAATCACCAAACATGAAGGGAGAAGAGTTTATGTAGCATTTGTGCTAAAATATGTAAATTTGGAGTGTGAAAAGGTTTGATTAATTTGAAATAAAAGCAGCTACTGGAAAACATTGCTTTATTGGTGGGTATGATTTTTGTACTTGTGTATTTTAAATGCATTTTTATTTTGACAACTTAATTTTAATAACCTTTAAAATTAACTCCAGTAGTTTAATAAGCAAAACTGCACAATAGAACTTCAATTGAAGCCGCAATATGAAACCTCTTTCCTCTTTGGCACAAGATTGACAATTCCGCCTGGTTCCCAAAGTTGTGCATTTTCTAAAGGAAGTATTGTAATAAGCACAGCAAGGATTGAACTTAACCAGAGTGAAGAAGCATTCTCATAGTTTGGTTAAAAAAAATCGTTTTGCTATATGCATGTTACTGAATATTTTGTTTTGCTTTACTACATATTTCTTGACTTGCCACAGCAAAGGCTTATGTACCAAAGAAGGTTTTTTGGATGGAAAGCAGGGAAGATTTGGGAATTCGTGTGTGTGGGATTGTCCCTTGCCGCACCCAATTCGGTTAAAAAAAAAGACCAGTTCTTTTCAATATAAATTGAATCAATTATAAAGCTTTAGACTGTTTGTGGTTCAGGTATCCAGATGCCCGTAATCTCTGAAAGAAGATAAAAATGTAGTGTTGAATTGTGTAGTATTTCAGTATTCTTCACATGTCAACTGTGTAGTGTCTACTTTTGGAACTGGAATGCTGATTGTTACCATTGTTATCCCATTTGTATTTTTATGGTATCTCCTGTTGACTTGTTGGGATGTGCCTACTTTATATAGCTGACTGCTGCTTTGAATCCAATCACAAATCTTTTTTTGTGAGGTAAGAGACAGAGGCTTAACTCTGTTAAATCTGCTCAACGGAGATTTGGTTGCCCATTGGTGTATCATTATTAGTTTATAACTAGATTTTGTGCAATGCACATGAGGAAACTTGGGCATTGTTATAAAATGGAGTTCATCAAAGGACTTTTACAGATCATGTTCATATTTGTTCCAGTTCTTGGTAGTTGAAACCACCAGCTATACTTTAACATAGATTCAATCTTAGTTGCATATTAAAAATGAGAGGTTTGGAACTTGAAAATAGTGGTTTTCTATATATGTTTATCATGCTTAAAAGCAATGAATTTGTACAAGTTTTATATCTCCAATCCAAATAGCATTTTCCCTATCCATCCTGACTTCTCCACGCTCTAGTTTTGCTCCTCTTATCCTGTGGTATTCTTGCTAAATTGGACCTGATTTAGCCAGTTCTTTTAATGCATGAACCCAGAAACATTGCCAGCTTTTTAATGTAGGAAAGGTAATCTTTTCTCCCCTTTCCTCCTCCCACCTTGGCTAAGAGGAAAATGGGAACCCAACCCACTACCAGTGGCTCAAATTTGATTTATAAATTGTTGGTATAATTAATCATGTGCTTGTTTTAATGTAGTGTGTACTTCATATTCAAACACTTGCATTCCATTTTCCGGCACTACTTTGTTTGTAATTTTCTTGATTGTCACCAAAGTGATCATTTGGTCTGTGTGAGTCTTGCCACTCTGTTTTACCCCAGCTCCTGAGCACAATTTAGTAATGCCTATTATAAAGTTCACATGTTTGGACATAGTGCCTGGACAGAAGTGGGTTTAGCCACAGAGCCTTTCACAAATGAAAAACTTGCTGACTCTTGCTGTCCAGGCCTATATTTGGGTAACACATTTGAGGGCTTCCAGCTCTTGGCAAACTTTTGTACAGCATGAATCAGTAATTTCAGAAGAAGTGGAAAGAAAATTGGAGGGGAAAAGAATCACTGAAATACCTACTGGTGGGGATGTGGTGGGCTTGAAAGATTCAGTCTGCTTAAAATTAGCTGCAAAAACGGTTGAGCAGATCCAGTTTTGTTTGTTTAATCTGTCCCCTGTTTTGCTACATTCTTGTGGGAGTGCACAGATCCTGTTGCATTATTTTGGGTCACTTGAATTAGATTTGGAATTAATTTGGCCTCATTCTACAAACACAGTGGTTCTGAACGGTGTTTCATTCGAAATACATGAAGTTTAAAACAGTTTTAACTTCCTGTTAGCTGAAACTGGAACAAATCTGAATGCACAGATATTGGGTGGCATATTCCTCAAAACATTCTTAGTGCCAAATTCGCGTAAAAACTGGAGTAAACCTCCCGCACTCATGCATTGCCGAGTGCCCTAGCGTGAATCATGTGAAAAATCAGAGAGGACGGCAGCATAGCGCTGAGTGGGCCACTGCGTAGACGGCACCAAGGTCAGCACATGAGCAGTAGGCCTGCAATGCTGGCCTCCAGATCACTGGCCTGCCCCAATCACTGGCCTGCCTCCCTCTGTCACAGCCAAGTGCAGCGGGACCCACCACCCCCACCGATTTTCTCTCTTTCCTCCCCCTAGACACTGTCTGATGCCTGGTAGACGGTGCCAAGGTGCCCCCTGGGCATTGGCACTCTGTCCCTTGGGCTTTGCCAGGTGGCCAGGCTGGCACTGCCAAGCTGGCAATACCAGGGGGCACCCCCATCCCTTATCCCTGACAGCCGGGAGGGGGCTTCCAGGGCCCCCCTTCACTCCAGCGGGGTCAGGCCACCAACTCCCTGCAAGTGGGAGACCTGGGCCCGCTAATGATATGGTAAGTCTAATTGAAATAAATTATACAGCTCCGATTTCTGGCGCGGAGCTGATGGCGCTGGAAATCTGGCTGCCGGAGACTCTGTGGCCATGTTGCCCAGTGAGGAGCCTGCCAAACGGTTTCTGTTGAGTCTCCTGGCCCATTGAGCTGCTTTAGCTGGCATAGTCCTTATTTTTCACACGATAGGGACTGGGAGAATCACCCCCATTGTGTGGTAAATAAGGCCCATGCTTTTAAACAACACTCGGGGTGGCACGGTGGTTAGTACTGCTGCCTTACAGCGCCAGGGACCCGGCTTCAATTCCTGGCTTGGGTCACTGTGTGGAGTTCGCATATTCTCCCCGTGTCTGCGTGGGTTTCCTCCGGGTGCTCCGGTTTCCTCCCACAGTCCCAAAGATGTACAGGTTAGGTGGATTGACGATGCTAAATTGCCCCTTGCTAGGACTTGCTAGGTTAAATGCATAGGGTTATCGGGATAGGGCCTAGGTGGGATTATGGTCAGTGCAGACTCGATGGGCCGAATGGCCTCCTTCTGCACTGTAGTATTCTATGATTTTTAAACAAAATACTTAATTCAGATCGTGCCCAGGGCCACTCCAAATTTCCAACTTCGAAGCTTTTTGTTTGAAATTACATTAGCTCTATTCAAATATTCTAAACAAATACATTGTTCAATGTGGTGCAAAATTCTTCATTGTGGAAATTATCTAACAAGCCACTTATTTTTATTAATGATTTTGGAGCTTCTTATTTTAAAATAAAGTGAGAGGTCTGCTATCTTAACAAAAATTTAAAATGGAAGAAAATTTATCATCAGGGTTACAAATTATTGAATTAAGTATCCTTTCACCACCACCACCCTCTGTCTTCGATCAGACAGCCAGTTACCTATCCAATCGGCCAACTTTCCCTCTATCCCACACCTCCTCACTTTCATCATAAGCCGACCATGGGGGACCTTATCAAATGCCTTACTAAAATCCATGTATATGACATCAACTGCCCTACCTTCATCAACACACTTAGTTACCTCCTCAAAAAATTCAATCAAATTTGTGAGGCACGACTTGCCCTTCACGAATCCGTGCGGACTATCCCGGATTAATCCGCATCTTTCTAAATGGTCGTAAATCCCATCCCTAAGGACCTTTTCCATCAATTTACCAACCACCGAAGCAAGACTAACCGGCCTATAATTACCAGGGTCATTTCTATTCCCTTTCTTAAACAGAGGAGCACCATTCGCCACTCTCCAGTCCTCTGGCACTATCCCCGTGGACAACGAGGACCCAAAGATCAAAGCCAAAGGCTCTGCAATCTCATCCCTTGCCTCCCAAAGAATCCTAGGATATATTTCATCAGGCCCAGGGGACTTATCGACCTTCAGTTTGTTCAGAACTGCCAGGACATCCTCCCTCCGAACAACTATTTCCTCCAGCCTATTAGCCTGTAACACCTTCTCTTCCTCAAAAACATGGCCCCTCTCCTTGGTGAACACTGAAGAAAAGTATTCATTCATCACCTCGCCTATCTCTACTGACTCCATACACAAGTTCCCACTACTGTCCTTGACCGGCCCTAACCTCACCCTGGTCATTCTTTTATTCCTCATGTAAGAGTAAAAAGCCTTGGGGTTTTCCTTGATCCGACCCGCCAAGGACTTCTCATGTCCCCTCCTAGCTCTCCTAAGCCCCTTTTTCAGCTCATTCCTTACTAACTTGTAACCCTCAATCGAGCCATCTGAACCTTGTTTCCTCATCCCTACATAAGCTTCCCTCTTCCTTTTCACAAGACATTCCACCTCTTTCGTGAACCATGGTTCCCTCACTCGGCCATTTCCTCCCTGCCTGACAGGGACATACCTATCAAGGACACCCAGTATTTGTTCCTTGAAAAAGTTCCACTTTTCATTAGTGCCTTTCCCTGACAGTTTCTGTTCCCAATTTATGCCCCCTAATTCTTGCCTAATCGCATCATAAAGAAAAGGAGGAAAATGTGTCAGAGAAGCAGGAAAGGGGTTTTGTTAAACTTTTTTCCCCCAGATGGAATGGACAGGTCAGAATTCTAAATGTTTGAACCATTATAAGAGTTGGTATCTTAGAGAGGTAGATGATTTTATAATCCAAGGATATGTTTTTGGGTTAGGATTTTTAAAAATGGTTCAATATAAGTGCTGAAATAATGAATTGACAACAGGTCATGTTTTGCTAACAGTAAAGCACAATTAAATAAGGGCTTCCTCTTTCATACTTCACAATCAAACGCTGCTTTTACATTGGATTCAGTGGTGTATGCGTGCCACTGCCTGCTGGTTTCACTGAAGACAGCAGCCACACCTGTGGAACATCCAACAAACGTACTTTTGAGGCTTGCATCATTTTTGTACCTTATTTACTACATGTGTTTTTTTGTTAGGAGCCAGCAGCACTAGCGTGCCATTAAACTGAATGTAAAAGTAACTTGTTTCAGTATAAATCTGGCCTGTGAACAAACTAGTCGATAGACAGTGGTCACTGACATCTTTTTTGATTATGAATGTCAATCAAAAAAAATCAATTGTTGCGCACCTTATGTAGTGATTGATGGCCTATGTTAAGTTATCAGATATAAGCCAGGGTGTAGGTGTGGACAACAACAATATGCCTCAGTGAGCTCCCCAAGTTAGGGAAAGTGAAGCTAGTCACGGTTCTTGCGCCTGATTGCTATCTAACGCCTGCTAGAAAATGTTTGCATTCAGTTGAGAACAGTATAAAATTCAGATCTCCCATTTTTCCAAATGAATACTCTGTTGATGCTTATTATACAGGCCATAGCACAGATGAGTTATCAAAGATCTAGACAGTGCCTATTGAATGGTTACCCATAAATAAATCATGGCCTTCTTGAGAGGCAGGGTGAAAAGTATATGATAATTATCTTGCCATAATCTAAATTGCTGGCAATAGTCATATGTATGATCTATTCAACTAAAGAGAAAAGTGTGATGCCTGAACTTCAAACAGTGTCTGAAATATGATTTTTTTCAAAGAAAATTTTGCACTTTTGTTATGAATAAAATGCATTTGACAAGATATAGCAATTATGATTCTATGCTATTTTAGCATAGAGCAATCAAAAGTGAATTATTGTATAACCCTCATCAATATTCCCCATGTCTAGCCATGCTGCTGGAGTGAGTTTCCTAATGGAAGCTGGCTGAAAGTTTTCCTGACAGAGTAAAAATTGGAAGGTAAATTATCCAATATTGCTTTTTAAGCACCTCCCTGTGACCAGTTCAAACAATATAGATTGAAGATCTGGCTATCTGCCCACTCTTTTACTGGGTGGTGTTACATGACTCAAGATGGAAAGAAAATAGAGAAATTGCACAAGAATTTCTACAATTATTGTAATTTTTCAAATTATATTTATATTTCAGTGCCTTGCCTTCTGCAGAAATTTCAGCTGGCTACCAAAGCTCAGATTCTCTATAGCATCTATAAGTTTTGCTATCAACATGTTTGCTAACAAACTGTCAATCCTATTTTGATTCCTGGAAAGACCATAAGACATGGGAGCAGAATTAGGCCACTCGACCCACAGAGTCTGCTCCGCCATTCAATCATGACTGATATTTTTCTCATCCCCATTCTCCTGCCTTTTCCCCATAACCCCTGATCCCCTTATTATTCAAGAACCTATCTATCTCTCTCTCTTAAAGACACTCAATAACCTAGTCTCCACAGCCTTCTGCGGCAAAGAGTTCCACAGATTCACCACTCTCTGGCTGAAGAAATTCTTCCACATCTCTGTTTTAAAAGATTGTCCCTTTAGCTTGAGGTTGTGCCCTCTAGTTCTAGTTTTTCCTACTAGTGGAAACATCCTCTCCATGTTCACTCTATCCAGGCCTCGCAGTATCCTGCAAGTTTCAATAGGATCCCCCCCTCATCCTTCTAAACTCCAATGAGTACAGACCCATAGTCCTCAACTGTTCCTCATACGACAAGCTCTTAATTCCAGGGATCATTCTTGTGAACCTCCTCTGGACCCTTTCCAAGGCCAGCACATCCTTCTTTAGATATGGGGCCCAAAACTGCTCACAATACTCCAAATGGGGCCTGACCAGAGACTTTTACAGCCTCAGAAGTACATCCCTGCTCTTGTATTCTAGCCCTCTCGACATGAATGCTAACATCGCATTTGCCTTCCTAACTGCCGACTGAACCTGCACGTAAACCTTAAGTGAATCTTGAACGATGACTCCCAAGTCCCTTTGTGTTTCTGATTTCCTAAGCATTTTCCCATTTAGAAAATTTTCCCATTTTAGAAAATAGTCTATGCTTCCATTCCTCCTTCCAAAGTGCATAACCTCATGCTTTTCCACATTGTATTCCACTCTCCTAACCTGTCCAAGTCCTTCTGCAACCCCCTGCTTCCTCTACTACCTGTCCCGCTACATATCTTTGTATCACCTGCAAACTTAGTAACAGTGCCTTCAGTTCCTTCCTCCAAATCGTTAATATATATATTGTGAAAAGTTGTGGTCCCAGCACTGACCCCTGAGGCACACCACGAGTCACCGGCTGCCATCCTGAAAAAGACCCCTTTATCCCCACTCTCTGCCTACTGCCAGTCAGCCAATTCTCTATCCATGCCAGGATCTTACCCGTAACACCATGGGCACTTAACTTAATTAACAGTCTCCTGTGCAGCACCACATGCTGTTGTTATTCCAGCTGTGCAACAGTGGATTATCGTATTTGATGTCATAAAAGTGACACGCAGTGATTCAGTTCGCATGTAACCGCTTCAGGAAAAAGCGGCAATGCTTTTCCCAGTAGCTGCTTTTATTTAATTTTAAAGGTAAAGATCCTTCAATTTGATGACATGGGAATGATATAAATGTGCTTCTTAAAATACATGAAAGTTATGCTGTACATCTTATGAAATTAACTTGTTTTTTCTCTGCTATTTTGAGAGAAGCTTTGGTGACGACGAGATCCAGTTACAGAATGCTATATTGCTTATTTGTTGGCATCCAGAATAGTGTAGCTCGTGAACAAGCGAATGGTACTATTTTTAGATAGTAGGGCCTAAAGTATTTTGTCCAGTTAGTTAATGTCCTTTACCACCTCATAACATGTTCACCACTCCTGGATCTAACATTAATGAGAGTAGGGCCCCAGCAAGCGTGACTCGGGTCTTCTCATCCAAAAATGTGCAACCTGAAAATCTGCAGATTCCCAAGATAGTTGAGAAAATGTTGTCCATGTCATACACTGAAAATTTGAAGGAGCGAATAACAAGATACCATTCAGATCAGGGTCTGAATCAGGTGCGGCACACTGATACGATTGAGATGCAGAAGCTCCGAGAAGTCAGAGCCTTGGTCCAGACGAAGAAGATGGAAGAGTTTCTCTTAATGCACTGTCTGTCACTGGAGGATTGTACTGCCTATCAGACGGGCATGAAGTATAGGTAAGGGGAATGTTCTTTCATTCACGTTATTGATTGTTGACAATTGACATATTTCTAATGTTTCCTGTAACTAAAATGTTGGTGTGTTTATCTGGAAAGTAGATTTACAGAACAAGTTACTGGGGAAGTGCTGTGGAAATGGACAATGTAAATGGCCTTTGAGAAGCAAGCATGTGATGTTGGTAGTGAAAGAAGTGTTGAGAGAAATTGAGACGGTGGGTGGGTTGACCGGAGATGCATTTGTTAGGGCTAATGTCATTTCCTGTTCTTAAAAATATTTTGTTTTCTTTACGCAAAAGTTGGATAAGCTAGCCACTGTTGTAAACCACTTTTCTACTTTTACTGGGAATTCCCTTCACTGAATTGGTAGGCACTCCAGGAAGGAGACTGTTCTTTGAATAGCATTTTGTATAGCCTTGGCATTAGTAAGATTGGTGTCCACATATTCTTTACTGAACTAGGATAGGCTATTCAGCCCCTTGAGGTTGTTCCATTGTTTAATTAATCATGGCTGATCTCTCTCTTAAGCCGCATCTACCCACCTTATTTTTGTAACCCTTGGTATCCTTGGCAATAATCCTTCTATTTTAGCTTTGAATTTTTCACTTGACTGCTAGCCTCAATGCCTAGTTCTTATGTTCTTTCTAACATCACCCCTGAACAGCCTAGTTCTAATTTTAGGGTTTGCCCTCTTGATCTGAACACTCCACATCAGATAAAATATAGTTCTTTTCTCTCAGCTCTATTAAATCTTTAATCATCTTAAACGTTTTTATTCGATCACCCTTTAATATTCAATGTGCAGAATAATATAAGCCTAGTCCAAGTAACCTGTCCTCATGATTTAATCCTTTTAACCCTGGTATGATTCTCTGTGACCGACACATCTGTGAAAAAGGCTGGATTTTTCCACACAAGCTGCTAAAATATTGTATCTGTGAGCAAGCATTTGAGACAGAATTTTAGTGTGTTCTAATTTACATTTTATTGATATAACTTCACAGGAGTGAATTACTACTTGGCATTTAGTAGGAAATCTATGTTTATGAAGCAGGAAGAGTGCTGATGTCAGACAAGCAAATCAGCAGGGATAGTGTCAATCAGGAACAAAGCACTGAATTGCTCTCTAGAAATTAGAAGTCAATCAGTAAGTTACTGTTCTTTCACAGCAATAAGAAGCCACATTATATTCTTGAAACCCTAGCTGAATTTTGGAAAATCCTCAATCAGTTCTAGTCTGAAAAGTGAAAGAGAAGGCCAAATTGGCACCGAGGAATCATTACACGTGTATTTACTAATGGATCATTTAATGGGTATTTACTAATAGATTATAGAAAGTGCTGTTTATAAAATGCAACTGGGTCAGGTTTGAGTAAAATATTTTTCAGTAGTTTGCATTGAGGGCTTCTGTACTCCACAGAATGAAGATCAGTGTTTACCAATCAGAAAATGTGACAACATTCTACATCAGTGAAAGGCTTTGTGAGATTACCATTTTTTTAAGAAACTGCTATTAAACAAGTAAAGTAGTGCAGATGCTGGAATTCTGAAATAAAAACAGAAATGCTGAAGACCGTTAAGTCTGGCATCATCTGTGTAAAGAAGAGTTAACATTTCAGCCCAGTGGCCCTTTGTCAGAAAGCTTAGCACTGTTTCTCTCCTCCAAGTATTTCCAGCATTTTCTGTTTTTATTCCACCAAATAATTAGTTTTCTGCATTTAGTAGGCAATCTCGAATTCTAGTGATATGAATAATGAGATGGCAAAACCTATGCTTACTAATTCTTCAGTGTTTTTGGTATCAATTAGAGATAATACTCTGCTGATCGTTGCTGACACAGTTCACAAATTCTCTTGCAGGCAAAGAAGTTGGCATTTTGAACAAAAGAAAACACATGAAACCATAACATCAGTTCCTGGTCTGTCCTTGATTAAGCCAAAGTAGACTTCAAGGTTTAGCCATTTCCTTAACTGAAGATTTTAATTGTTCCCACCTGTATACAATTTCCAAGGGTCTCACACTTTGCATTTTACCCAACAGTATTAGGCATCACATTCACACCGATCTTGGGGAAAACAATTCAACTAAAGCCAGAATTAAATTGTTCCGTGCTTGTGTTATTAGTTCCAAAGGGATAGTTCTGGGACAGACTGAACAGGTTTTATAGTAGTCACTTGAGAGTCAACAGTCCCCAAAAAGGATTTTGATTTGATTTATTATTGTGACATGTATTAGTATATGGTGAAAAGTATTGCTTCATGCGCGTTACACACACAAAGCATACCATACATAGAGAAGGAAAGGAAAGAGTGCAGAATGTAGTGTCACAGTCATAGCTAGGGTGTAGAGAAAGATCAACTTAATACGAGATCGGTCCATTCAAAAGTTTCACGGCAGCAGGGAAGGAGCTGTTCTTGAGTCAGTTGGTCCGTGTCCTCAGACTTTTGTATCTTTTTCCCGACAGAAGAAGGTGGAAGAGAGAATGTCCAGGGTGTGTGGGATCCTTGATTTTACTGGCCGCTTTTCCAGCGAGAAGTGTAGACAAAGTCAGTGGAGGGGAGGCTGGTTTGCGTGAATGGACTGGGCTTTGTTCACAACCCTTTGTAGTTTCTTGCGGTCTTGGGCAGAGCAGGAGCCATACCAAGCTGTGATACATTAAGAAAGAATGCTTTCTCTTGTGCATCTGTAAAAGTTGGTGAGTGTCATAGTGGACATGCCAAATTTTCTTAGCCTCCTGAGAAAGTAGAAGCATTGTTGGGCTTTCTTAACTATAGCATCGGCATGGAGGGTCCAGGGCAGGTTGTTGATGACCTGGACACCTAAAAACTTGAAGCTCGCAACGATTTCCACTTCGTCCCCGTTGATGTAGACAGGGGCATGTCTTCCACTACGCTTCCTGAAGTCAATGACAATCTCCTTCGGTTTGTTGACATTGCAGGAGAGATTATTGTCGTTGCACCTGTTCACGAGATTCTCTATCTCTTTCCTATACTGTGTCTCGTCATTGTTTGAGATCCCACCCACTTCAGTGGTGTCATCAGCAAACTTCAAAATAGAGTTGGAGGGGAGTTCGGCCATACAGACATAGGTGTATAAGGAGTAGTAAGGGGCTGAAGAGACAGCCTTGTGTGTTGAGGATGATCGTGGAGGTGTTGTTGTTGCCTATCTTTACTGATTGCAGTCTGTGGGTAAGGAAGTCTAGGGCCCAGTTGCAGAGGGAGGAGTCGAGCCCCAGGCCACAGAGTTTGGAGATGAGTTTTGTAGGAATAATGGTGTTGAAGGCTGAGTTTTAGTCAATTAATAGGAGTCTGACATAGGTGTCTTTGTTATCTAAGTGCTCCAGGGTTGAGTGTAGGGCCAAAGAGATAGTGTTTGCTGTGGATCTGTTACGGCAGTAGGCGAACTGTAGTGGATCCAGGCAAGTTGGGAGGCCGGAATTGATTCGCGCCATGACTAACCTTTTGAAGCATTTCATAATGATGGATGTCAGAGCCACCGGACGATAGTCATTAAGGCACGCTGCCTGGCTTTTCTTTGGTGCTGGGAAGATGGTTGTCTTCTTGAAGCAGATAGGGACCTCAGATTGTTGTAAAGAATGATTAAAGATGTCTGCGAACACCCCCGCCAACTGGTCCGCGCAGGATCTGAGTGCTCATTCGGGCCAGTCGCTTTCCGTGGGTTGACTTTCGAGAAGGTTGGTCTGACATCTGCGATGGTGACCTTGGATACGGGTTCACCTGAGGCTTCCGGAGTGGAGGGCATGCTCTCGCTGATCTCAACATTTAGATAAGTCGTCATTTTTGGGGTTGGGTGGGGATGCGGACAAATTTGTCCAAAGGGACAAATATTCCATTTTGATTAGGTGCAGTACCTGTGGTGTGATTGTAAGGTTTGGTGATTTCCCCCTGCCATTCTCAAGTAACACCATTGTGATTTTATTTCTCATAATTGTTGGAAACTTTGAATAAACAACTTTCTACAAATATTTGAACATTAAATAAACTCCAAACTTGTAAATCATTGCCCATTGATACGTCCATCTCTTGCACTTCTAAAGTACTACTATACAGTCAAATCCTATATAATCCTCTCAGCATTGGTTCTGCATTTTTCAGAAATAATTTAATTTATTTGACTGACTCAGTAATTCTTTAGCTGAGTTGCTGAAATCTATTTTCTAATTTTTCATTGAAGTGAACATTGAAAATTTTTAAGTTTTAAGAATTTACACATTTACAAAAAATTGTGGTTAAGTGAATTCTTCGTACAATCTTGTTGCTCACTGGTGATAAAGAACTTTTTTGTTTGTGCACTCCAAACTTTTTTCAATTCTGTTACAAGATTTGGATTGTTTAAAAATCATAGAATCATACAGTGCAGAAGGGGCCCTTCGGCCCATCGAGTTTGCACTGGCACGCGATACACTGACATCCTTTTAAGAATGGATCTTACTACAGTTTCTTACGCTACTAGTGTTACATGACTTAAGAAGTCATACCCCATTGTATTATCTGATCACTTGTTCATTGGATGTTGTAATTTAGGTAATGCATACAGGTTGTTGCAACAGCTGATAGTCAGATTACTACATTTATTGATGAGAGAGGAATTAGGTTTCTTACTGTTATCAGCAACTTTGTCATGGTAGCCAGTGGAAGGTACTAATGTATCCTTGTTTAACACGTTTTCTCAGTCGCACAAAGAGCTCAAAGTGTTTGGATGACTCTACCCCAACCAAGTTAACAATAAGGTATAACCTGAATTGGCTGAATGTAGCAGAATTTTTTGTTTTGTGAAACCTGTTAGTACTGTAACTATTTAATTTTCACACTTGAGTTGATAACTTTAAAAGTTTAAAGGAACAGCTTCCCTGATGCTCAGTGGCGCAAATTTCACAACTATATTGCTGCTCCAGCTGAGGTCACTAATGTGGCATAAACTTGCATGGCTTAGCAACTGATGGGATAAACTTCCCGAGGTTTTACCGAACTAATTGAATCCAAAGTTAAGTTTGCGACATTTGTATTCTGCTAAAATTAGCAACTAGCCTTTCAATAGTTTAAAAATGTACATCAGCTTGTCAATATTAATAGCTATTTCCCACTGTCTCCACTTTAACTGATTCTGAAACCGTAACCTGTTGCAAATTTGATTGAAATTCAAGCACCACCAATAATTTTGAACCTTTTACAATTACTCTGGCTGTGTTTCTCACACATTCTGTTATTTGTGTCTGAAACACAAAGCGGTTTTATAGGCTATTGGGTAATGTTGGATATTTTTGTGAAATAGCAAATAATTAGTTGGACTGGATTCTTCAACTCTATGACTGAAAGAGCTGTGTGTCACCTTACTGGGGAAGGCCCACCACTATTATAACCATAAGGCAGTTAAGTGGACAGCAGTAGGTCTTTCCTAGGATATAGGACCTCAGTGGGACTTCTGCCCTGTTGTTTAATTAGAGACCAACAATTGTGCATGCAGGTATTACCAGCGGGGAGCGATGGTTGCAACCAGAATTGAACCCTCAAGTCCTTGGATCAGGCGGTGTGCCTTTTGAATGAGGTAACCCTCTCCGCAGAAGCCTGCAAGCAATTCCGACAGTTTTAAACCCCGGCAGAATTTGCTTTTTCGACTTCCTGCGAGGCAGCTACCCCTCCTGGTTGAATACCAGTAGCGGAGTGATGAAGCCCTTTAGTGGGCATTTCCCGCCCAGCGAGACGCTTGAAACAGCGTCACTAGGTGAGGGACGGAGATGAGCATCTAAAAACAACTACTGGTTTGCTATGAAGTAAATAGGCAGCTAGAGATGCCATGCCTGTAGAACAGAAGCAAGGAACGTTTTCTCCTCCCTGGAAAACTAAGCTCACCTGTTAAAGCAACCTCTGGCAATTGATAATGGAAGCCATTACAGTTGCAGAGACAACTCTACAATTTCAAGACCTTCATTTGAGTGTCTTGTGATCCCCGACTTCAAATCTCGATTTCAAAATCTATCAGGCCTGCACTGAATGCAGACTGAACTTTATCTTCATTTGTAACTCATCTTTGTGTGTGTTCATAACTTTATATTTTGTTAGGTAAGTTCCAGAGCAATTGTGCGAAATAAGCTAATCTTTTCCGTTTAAGTAAAATAACTTTGACGTTGGGTTATGTTAAATTGAATAAAATATACATACATACAAGTACATTGTTCATGGGCGACTTGGGAAAACTCCTTAAAGCGTCTGTGACACTAAGTATTAAAAGCATCTTTCAAACCAAATGTTCCCATATCTCCAAAGTTTTTAAAATTCATTCATGGGACATGGGCGTCGCTGGCTGGCCGGCAGTTATAGCCCGTCCCTAGTTGCCTTTGAGAAGGTGGTGGTCGGCTGCCTTCTTGAAACACTGCAGTCCACGTTCTGTGGGTTGACCTACAATGCCGTTAGGGAGGGAATTCCAGGAATTTATTCCAACGATTGCGAAGAAATGCTATATTTCCAAGTTAGGATGGTGAGTGACTTGGAGGGGAACTTGCAGATAGTGTTGTTCTCATGTATCTGCTGCCCTGGTCCTTCTAGATAGAAATGGTCGTGGATTTGGTGCTGTCTAAGGATCTTTGGTGAATTTCTGCAGTGCATCTTGCAGATAGTATACACTGCTGCTACTGTGTGTTGGTGATGGAGGGAATGGATGTTTGTGGATGTGATGTCAATCCAGCTGCTTTGTCCTGGATGGTGTCAAGCTTCTTGAGTGGTGTTGGAGCTGCACCCATAAAGGCAAGTGGGAAGAATTCCATCACACACCTGACTTGTGCCTTGTAGATGGTGGACAGGCTTTGGGGAGTCAGGAGGTGAGTCACTTGCCGCAGTATTCCTAGCCTCTGACCTGCTCTTGCAGCCACTGTGCTGAGTTTCTGGTCAATGGTAACCCCAAGAATGTTGACGGTGGGGTTCTCAGTGATGGTAACACCATTGAATGTCAGGGGGCGGTGGTTCATCATACTCCTGACACGTGCCTTGTAGATAGTGGACAGACTTTGGTAAGTTAGGAGGTGAGTCTCTTTCTGCAGAAATCTCAGCCTCTGACCTGCTGTTGTCCATGGAGCTAGTCCAGTTCAGTTTATAGGCATGATAATCCCCAGGATGTTGATGATAAGGGATTCAGTGAGAGTAATACCATTGTATGTCAAGGAGAGATGATTGTATTCTCTCTTGTTGGAGATTATCATTGCCTGGCACTTGTGTGGCACAAACGTGACTGAGTCATGATGTTGGAAATTGTGACTGAGTGAGGTCTACCTAACTTCAGCTAACGAATGACATGTTGAATTGTTTAAAGAGGACATATGTTTCTTTAGAAAATACAAGAGACATGAGTCACCCGATGTCATGAATTGTAAGTTGACCTTATCTGGAACATTAGATGGATTGCACTGCTGACATGCAGTTCACGGTATTTCACATCTGAGTGTGTTGAGGTTCACTTGAAAAAGGGACTCTTGAAAAGAAGGCATTAAAAAGTCAAAGTGCTGGACTTTGTTCAACTGTAATTCTGTCAAGGCAATGAGAACTGCACACTCGGCAGATACCCAACAGACATGCAAAATCCTCTGGAGGATGAAATAACCCCATCTTCCATTGGTTTCTACTATCTTGAAATGTGTCAAAAGTTTTCTGAGTTGAAAGATCAAAAATGTGATCGCTTGTTCAACAACAATAGTTGCAAGGCATGTTAATCAAATTCTATCTTGGAATATATTTGATTTGATTTATTATTGTCACCTGTATTAGTATACAGTGAAAAGTATTGTTTTCTGTCTGCTACACAGAAAAAGCATACCATTCATAGAGAAGGAAATGAGAGAGTGGAGAATGTACTATTACAGTTATAACTAGGGTGTAGAGAAAGATCAACTTAGTGCGAGGTAGCTCCATTCAAAAGTCTAATGGCAGCAAGGAAGAAGCTGTTCTTGAGTCAGTTGGCACATGACCTCAGACTTTTGTCTCTTTTTCCCGACAGAAGAAGGTGGAAGAGAGTATGTCCGGGGTGCGTGGGATCCTTGATTATGCTGGCTGCTTTTCCGAGGCAGTGGAAAGTGTAGACAAAGTCAATGGATGGGAGGCTGGTTTGCATGAATGGACTGGGCTTCGTTCACGACCCTTTGTAGTTTCTTGCGGTCTTGGGCAGAGCAGGAGCCATACAACCAGAAAGAATGCTTTCTCTGGTGCATCTGTAAAAGTTGGTGAGTGTCGTAATGGATATGCCAAATTTCCTTAACCTTCTGAGAAAGTACAGGCGTTGGTGGGCTTTCTTAACTATCTCATCGGCATGGAGGGACCAGGACAGGTTGGTGATCTGGACACCTAAAAACTTGAAGCTCTCGACCATTTCTACTTCGTCCCCATTGATGTAGATGGGCATGTCTTTTACTATATTCCTGAAGTCGATGACTATCTCCTTTGTTTTGTTGACATTGAGGGAGAAATTATTGTAATTGCACCAGTTCACCAGCTTCTCTATCTCTTTCCTGTACTCTGTCTCCTCATTGTTTGAGATCCGACCCACTTCAGTGGTGTCATAAGCAAACATGAAAATCGAGTTGGAGGGGAATTTGGCCACACAGTCATAGGTGTATATGGAGTATAGTAGGGGGCTGAGGATACAGCCTTGTGGGGCACTGGTGTTGAGGATGATTGTGGAGGAGGTGTTGTTTCCTATCCTTTCTGATTGTGGTCTGTGGGTTAGGAAGTTATGGATCCAGTTGCAGTAGGAGGAGCCGAGCCCCAAGCCACAGAGTTTGGAGATGAGTTTCGTAGGAATAATGGTGTTAAAGACTGAGCTGTAGTCTATGAATAGGAGTCTGACATAGGTGTCTTTGTTGTCTTGGTGCTCCAGGATTGAGTGCAGGGCCAGGGGGATGGCGTCTGTTTGGACCTGTTGCGGCAGACAGACAAATCAGAAGCGGAGAGAAATAAGAAGTAATCTAAAAAAATTTGCTGTCTCTCTCCCTCTTTCCTGCACAAGCTAAAACTGACTCCCAACAAGTTGCAGTATCTGACGTTCAGTTCAACTCCCAAATTTTAAAGGAAACTAACTAACTTCAAGCGGCCACAACATTCAGCAATCTGCATCTCAAGGACAAGCAAAGGACTTAATCATATATTCTTTTAACTTTTATTTGGACTCTTAACTTTTCCTACTTTTGTGATGTGTATGTGTGTTGTTGCATCATATATTTTCTTACTTTCTCTTGGGTTTGGTAACAATAAACCATTTCTTTGACTCAAGAAAGCCTAGTTTGATTGGCTCCTTATTAAAAAGTATTTGGATTGGAAAAGGCTTTATAAGGCAAATATATTTTTACAAATTCCTTTGTGACCAACCGAGGGGGCTGAATTAAGGGGAGCCAGTTCACTTCTCCCCACTCAGTCATATCACTTATCAGCCCAATTCTGAATGTTGACCACGTCTTGCTGCATATGGGCACAGACTTCTTCAGTATCTGAAATGTCACAAATGGTGCTGAAAATTGTGAAATCATCAGCGAACATCCCCACTCCTGACCTTTATAATGGAGGGAAGGTCATTGATTAAGCAGCTGAATGTGCATGGACCTAGGACACAATGTAATATGTGATTTGTGCACATTGAACAAATGGTTGGGGCTCAGAAGTTACTAAACTGGCACGTGAAGTGTGCAAGTTGTGAACTGCTTTGCACTTCATGATCTGGGAATATATAGTCATATGGTTAGTGTTAGAAGGCAGTTTGGATTCAAATTACTAGGTATTTGATCATGTGTGAGTTTTGGCAGTATGCACCAGCATAATATTTGAATGTCGGGCTTTCAAGACCAAGCCCAATTTCTTCCTGACATCCACAAACATACACTATCTGCATGGGTCAAGAGTGAATCGAGAATCTTTCTTGTCTGTGTGGCTCAGCTACTCACTGAATAACTTTATTGAACCTTTACAGGGTGCTGGTTTAATTTTAATTGATGGTGTTTTTAAGAAAAGTGTAGAACTGGGTTATTGCAACAATTGGGGATCACTGCCACTGAATTGGTATATCTGTAGTTTATTCACAGGAATTGAGAATTCACCATTCTAGATCTTCTTTCTGTCTTGCTGGATAATTTAATCACATTCAATTACAGGATACATTGCACAATAGTGGAAAATATTGCATCTAGTGTTGTAAATAGAACATCCTGTTGAACATTAAATGGCATTGTGCAGCATATTGATAACATAGTGCAGCATGAAATTTTTGAACAATGTCCTTTCTCCCTCAGGACCTGGGTTAGGATTCAACTCAGACAGATGGAATTAAAGTCTCTTTTGTAATGGCTGTTAATGGCCTTGCTGAAGTGAGCTGGGCAGTCTGTATTCTATTCCTAATAGATTTAATCCCATAATATATTACTGCTGTTAGATTCAGAGTGCCAGTTGTTCATTTCACTCAATGTCAAAAAGAAAGATTTGTGAAACCAGATGCCACATTCGTTGCAAGATATCAACCGAAATTTGCTGTTGAACTGTCAACTGCAGGGTATTATGGGACATAAATTCATAAAATATTGGAGCAAAATTAGACCATTGGGCCCATTGAGTCTGCTCTGCCATTCGATCATGGCTGATATGCTCCTCATCGCCATTTTCCTGCCTTCTTCCCATAACCCTTCAACCCATTACCAATTAAAAACTCCTCTTTAAATTTACTCACTGTCCCAGCATCCACTGCACTTTGAGGTAGCGAATTCCACAGATTCACAACCCTTGGGGAGAAGTAGTTTCTCCTCAACTCTGTTTTAAATTTTCTACCCCTTATCCTAAGACTATGACCTCTTGTCCTGGAATGCCCCACAAGAGGAAGCATCTGCTCCACATCTACTTTATCCATACCGTTTATCATCATGTATACCTCAATTTGATTTCCCCTCATTCTTCTGAATTCTAGAGAGTATTGGCCTAAACTGTTCAATCTCTCTTCATACGACAAACCCCTCATCTCTGGAATCAATCCACTGAACCTCCTTACCATCTTTCTTCCTCATTAGGATATATTTTAGTTGTGAGGAATTGAGTATCTCCTTAAACAACTGCCACTGCTCACCTGCTGTCCTATCTTTTAGCCTTCCTGCCCACTCTCTCTTTGGGCCAAATCTGTCCTCATGCCTATGTAATTTCCTTTGTTTAATTCCGGACTAGTGTGGGACTCCACTTTCTCACCCCAAACTGAATTTTGAATTCTATCATACTATGGTCACTACTCCCTAGAGGATCCTTAACTATGAGGTCATCAATTAATCCCCCCCTCATTACACTATACCAAATCCAGAGTAGCCTGCTCCCTGGTTGGTTCCACAACATACTGTTCCAAGAAACAATCTCTAATATGTTCAATGAACTCTGCCTCCAGGCTACCCTTTCCAATTTGATTTTTCCGATCTATGTGCATATTAAAATCACCCATGATTATTGCCGTACCTTTCTTGCAAGCCCCCAGTATTTCCTGGTTTATACTGTGCCCCACTGCTGCTTGGGGACCTATAGATTACTCCTACCAAGTACTACTTCCCTTTGCTATTTCTCATTTCTACCCAGACTGATTCCACATCATGATTTCCCGTGCTTATGTCATTTCTCATTACAGCACTGATCCCTTTCTTCACTTGCAAAGCTACACCACTACCTTTCCCTTTCAGTCTATCTTTCTAAAATGCTGAGTACCCTTGGATATTCAATTCCCAGACCTGGTATCCTTGTAACCATGTCTCAGTAATCGCCACTAAATCATACCCTTTTGTTTCTATTTGCACCATTAACTCATTAATTTTATTCCGAATGCTTTGGGCATTTAGATACAAAGCTTTTAAATTTGTCCTACTGGTAAATTTCCCTACTCTTTTTTTATAATTCCTTGGCGCATAAAGACATTGTCCCTCACCTTTATTGTCTGGTAACCATCTGCCACATCGCTAACCTGCATTCTTAGCACCTCCTTTAATTTGGGTTTTCTAATTTCTCCTAAAACCGAACCCTCCTCCACCCTCCCCACACCCCCTCCACATTCAGTTTAAAGCCCTATCTACAGCCCTAGTGCCCTAGTTATACGATTCGCCAAGACTCTGGTCCCAGCATGATTCAGATGAAGATCGTCCCATCGGAACAGGTCCCTTCTTCCCCAGTATTGGTGCCAATGTCCCATGAATTCAAACCCACACCAATCTTTAAACCACACAATTGCATGCTTAATCTTATTGACCCTGCACCAATTAGCTTGTGGCTCAGGTAGTAATCCACAGACTATTACCTTTTTGGTTCTGCTTTTTAATTTGGCTCCTAGCTGTTCATACTCCCATTATCTATATTGTTGGTACCTACTTGGACCATGACAAGTGGATCTTTACCCTCCCGCTCCAAGTTCCTCTGCAGCCCCAATGAGATACCCCGAACCCGAGCACCAGATAGGCAACACAACCTTCAGGACTCTCGATCCTGGTCACAGAACAGTGTCTAGCCCCTAAATATACTATCCTCAATTACAACTACGTTCCTTTTCTTTCCCCCCACTTGAATGGCTCCCTGCAGTCAGGCATCCTCCTCTGTTTCGGCTACCCCCAAAAGTTTGTCACATCCTCTGCCTGCTCTATGATGACATGCAATCTATGATCCTGACCAACAGATCCACCACAGACCCTATTTGCATTCGGACAGGGATCAAGCAAGGCTATATCATCACGCTGACGCTCTTCTTGATCTTCCTTGCTGCAATGCTCCATTTCAACCCTCATCACGCTTCTCACCGGAGTGGAGCTAAACTACAGAACAAACAGGACTTTGTTCAACCTCTGCCACCTGCAGGTCCGATCCATATCTGTCATTGAACTACAGTATGTAATGATGCTTGTGTAAGTGTACACTGGGAGGCCAAGCTCCAAGCCATTATCAACAGCTTCACTAAGGTGCATAAGAGCATGGATCTTACATTAAACATCCATAAGGCAAAGGTCCTTTACTTTGGATACTGTTTGGGGGGGAGGGGGGGAAACAAAGCAGCAGCGGCCAATGCAGTGGCACCACGGCTGCCTCTGTTTTTCAGCAGGGAGGGTCAAAGCGCAGAAGAGCAACAGTCATAGGGGACTCCATACTCAAGGCACAGATAGGCGCTTCTGTGGTCGTGAAAGAGATTCCAGGATGGTGTGTTGCTTTCCTGGTGCCAGCGTCCAGGATGTCACTGGCTGCAGGGCATCCTGAAGTGGGAGGGTGATGAGGCAGAGGTCATGGTACATTTTGGTACCAATGACATAAGTAGAAAGAGGGATGAGATCTTGCACCAAGAATTCAGGGAGTTAGGCAATCGACTAAGGAGCAAGACTTCTCGGGTTGTAATCTCTGGATTACTCCCCGTGTCACGAGGTAGTGAGTACAGAAATAGGAGAATTGCACAGTTGAATGTGTGGCTTAAGAATTGATGCAGGAGGGCAGGTTTTAGATTCCTGGACCACTGGGACAAAACTTGGCAGGATCTGACCAAAGTAGACTGGAACAAGTTACTTTTGGGGGGCGGTGTGTTCCGAGATGAAATGGGGAAGGTACAGGCCCAACATGTTCTCTCTAGAGTAATAGGAAGGTGTAACAAACCCAGAGAACCATGGATGACCAGAGACATTCAGGATAGAATGAGAAGGAAAAGAGAGGCTTTTAACAAGTATAAGGGGAGTACAGAAAGTACAGGATGGAGCTTAAGAAATCAATTAGGAGAGCAAAGGGGGGACATGAGAAAGCTCTGGCTGGTAAAAGTAGAGAAAATGCTAAGATATTCTATAAGTATATCAATGGGAAGAGAATAACCAGGGAAAGAGTAGGGCCCATTAGGATAGGCTTGGGTTGTTTTAGTTGGAGCAGAGAAGACTGAGAGGCAACCTGATTGAGGTGTACAAGATTATGAGGGGCATGGACAGAGTGGATTGGAAGCAGCTGTTCCCTTTAGTTGAAGGGTCAGTTACGAGGGGACACAAGTTAAAAGTGAGGGGTGGGAGATTTAGGGGGGGATTTGAGGAAAAACTTATTTAATCAGAGAGTGATGACGGTCCGGAATGCACTGCCTGGGAGGGTGGTGGAGGCAGGATGCCTCACATCCTTTAACAAGTACCTGGATGAGTACTTGGCACGCCATAACATTCAAGGCTATGGGCCGAGTGCTGGCAAGTGGGATTAGGTGGGCAGGTCAGGGCATTTCATGCATTGGTGCAGACTCGATGGGTCGAAGGACCTCTTCTGCACTGTAGTATTCTGTTATTTTGAGAGAGTGAGTCTCTCACTCACTCGCTCCTTCTCTCACTCACTCACTCCTTCTCTCACTCACTCACTCACTCTCTCCTCTCACTCACTCTCTTTCATTCACTCTCTCCTTCTCTCACTCACTCACACTCTCCTCACTCACTCTCCTTTCGCTCCCTCTCCTTCACTCGCTCCCTCTCCCTCTCCTTCACTCGCTCCCTCTCCTTCACTCAATCTCCTTCACTCGCTCCCTCTCTCTCCCTCTCTTTCACTCCCTCTCTCTCCCCCTCTCCTTCACTCGCTCTCTCTCTCTCTCTCCTTCACTCACTCTCCTTCTCTCCTTCACTCACTCTCACTCCTCTCACTCTCCTCTCACTCACCACTCCCTCTCCTTCTCTCACTCATTCTCCTCCTCTCCCTCTCTCTCTCACTCTCTCACTCACTCTCCTTCATTCACATGCAGACACACATTAATCACTCTCTCACATCAGTCAGCCACAGTCCCCACCCACATCTGGAAGAAAATCTCTTTCTCCCCCCCGCCCCCAGCAAACTCTCCACTATTAGAGTTTTCACTGCCACTCCAATCACAGACTGTTTCACTCCCCTGCCAATCAGCAGCAAATGTGGGAGAGGAATGGCCTGTGATTGGAGGAGTAGCTCCTGCAGAACCTTCTACTTGCAGCTTTCCTGTTTGAGTTGGTCCTGTAAGGGGCTGCTGCAGCCAGTTATAGCCCATATCACTGCTTATTGAGAAAAGTGAGTCCAGGATAGGTTAAGGAACTCCCCCATTGATATGGTTCTGACATGCATTGGTTTAAGCAATCAACAGACAATGAACCAAGAGCTCATGAGCTGAGCCATCAGGAAAACATTTCTAGTTTTATTTGTTTGCTTCTGGTTGTATTTGTGTTCATTTAAAATACACAATGTAGAATTTCTGTTGCTGGTCCAATAAAAGGTTATGAACCTGAAACATTAACTGTTTCTTTCCCCATAGATGCTGCTATCTGTTGTATTTCCAGCATTTTTTGTTTTTATTTCAGAAATTTTGTTCCTGTACTGTAGGTGGCAGTGTGAGTTGTGTTTTGATTCTGAAAAGCACAAGATACCTATTTAAGTCGAATAAACTAGAAATTTCTTTTTTTTCCCCAAATTAGTTAGCTATTTGGTGTTCTAGTACTAACATTGGTGCTGAATGAACACTCTTGATATCAGATCCTGGTGTAGTGGAATACACTGCCTAAAAGGCTGATGGAAACAGATTAACAGTAACTTTTCAAAGGTTAAGACAAAATACTGCAGATACTGGAATTTGAAACAAAAACAGTAAATGCTGGAAAATCTAACCGCATCCGTGGAGAGAGAATCGAGCCAGTGTTTCGAGTCAGGATGACCGTTAATCAGAGCTGAGATTTTCCAGCATTTTCTGTTTTTGTTTCAGATTCCAACATGTGGTTGAATATAATCTTGCTGACAGCTCACAACACATCACAGATTCCCAGTTTAAAGCTGCTAAAGTGGTTCTGAATATATCAATTTAGCACGATGGCAATACCACACAACACGATGGGGCGTGTTCTCAGTGTGAAGATGGAGCTTCATCTCCACAGAATTGTGCAGCCACTCCTGCCACTGTTGTTGACAGAAGCATCTGTGACAGGTAGATTAGTGAGAATGAGGCCAATAAATGCAGGGTCAATACTTGCCAATAAATGTAGGGACAGGAGAAAGTCATACAGGTGCATGAGACTTTTCTGCTATTAAATGAATCATAGCTGATTTATATCAGCTTAATTTATCATTCTTGATTCAGTATCTCTCAGATTTTTGAATGACAAGGGTACTATCACTTGCTCTCCTTTTGAAATCTTCAATTTATCTAGCCTGAACAGTATTTTGGGGAGAGACTTCCTGATTCCCATGATAAATTATGTGAAGAAGTGCTTCCTAGCATTGCCCCGAATAGCCTTGCTCTAATTTTAGTGTGATGCCACTTTGTTCTGGACTCTCCCACCAGAAGAAATAACTTCCTTTATCAACACTAAGAAATCCTTTAAGTTAAACACCTCAATTAAATCATCCCTTAATCTTCTGTACTCAGTACAAGTTCAGTCTATGCAACCCGTCCTATAATTTGACCCTTTTAACTTCTGCATCATACTGATGAACCTACATTGGACTTTCTCCAAGGCCAATTTATCTTTTCTTTTTATCTCGTCACCAGTGGTTGGAATTTGTGTCACTCAGCTGCGACATATCTAGTAAATCTCAGTGCCTTGGTGGGTTGTTTCTGGAAGAAAGCTTCCCTGGGCTTTGTATTGTTTCTTCCGGGTGCTCCGGTTTCCTCCCAAAGTCCGAAAGACGTGCAAGTTAGGTACATTGGCCATGCTAAGTCCTCCCTCAGTGTACCCGAACAGACGCCGGAGTGTGGCAACTAGGGGATTTTCACAGTGACTTCATTGCAGTGTTAATGTAAACCTACTTGTGAATAATAATAAATAAAAAATTTTAAAATTCGAACACGACGAACACTGGTGGATTGATGAAAGTGAGGTTTTTCCCTACTTGGGAAAAAATGTGTAATTCATTTTGGGTAAATAGAAGTTACTTTTCAGATGCTTCATTTGGAATCTTATATATGTGATTGAGTTTCCATTTGTGCCAGAAATCCAGCTGATCAAAAATCTGTTGTTGGAACCACATTATGATAATCAATAATTTAAGGATGCAAGGATGGGAATTGTGGGGTGGATTGAATACCTTGTATTATTCAAGTTACACCATTGTTTATGGTTGTATTCCAGTAACTCTCCAATGCTGGAACATGAAGCTTCCTTGTTAAATGAGCTGTAGTAAAATTTAGCACTTTTCATGGTATACAAATGATCATTTGGTAGCACTGAACTTGAATATTGCTGAAAAAACAGAATGGAAAGCTCTTTGTCTTGCACTCATCAAGACACTTTGCAAGACGTCCATTTGCCAACCAATCAGCAGTTTTCTCATACAATATACATTGTTGTTTTCCCTTTCCCTTTATATATCAAGAAAGGGAGTAGAGATAACCCTGGAAATTGTAGACCAGTGAGTCTAACCTCAGTGGTTGGTAAATTGATGGAGAAGATCCTGAGAGGCAGGATTTATGAACATTTGGAGAGGTATAATATGATTAAGAATAGCCAGCATGGCTTTGTCAAAGGCAGATCATGCCTTACGAGCCTGATTGAATTTTTTGAGGATGTGACTAAACACATTGATGAAGGAAGAGCAGTAGATGGAGTATATATGGACTTCAGCAAGGCATTTGGTAAGGTGCCCCATGCAAGGCTTATTGAGAAAGTGAGGGGGCATGGGATCCAAGGGGACATTGCTTTGTGGATCCAGAACTGGCTTGCCCACAGAAGGCAAAGAGTGGTTATAAATGGGTCATATTCTGCATGGAGGTCGGTCACCAGTGGAGTGCCCCAGAGATCTGTTCTGGGACCCTTACTCTTTGTGATTTTTATAAATGACCTGGATGAGGAAGTGGAGGGATGGGTTGGTAAGTTTGCTGATGACACAAAGGTTGGAGGTGTTGTGGATAGTGTGGAGGGATGTCAGAAGTTGCAGCGAGACATTGATAGGATGCAAGACTGGGCGGAGAAGTGGCAGATGGAGTTCAACCCAGATAAGTGTGAGGTGGTTCATTTTGGCAGGTCAAATAGGATGGCGGAATATAATATTAATGGTAGGACTCTTGGCAGAGTGGAAGGATCTTGGGGTCCGAGTTCATAGGACGTTCAAAGCAGCTGTGCAGGTTGAGGCTGTGGTTAAGAAGGTGTATGGTGTACTGGCCTTCATCAATCGAGGAATTGAGTTTAGGAGCCGTGAGATAATGTTGTACCTATACAAGACCCTGGTCAGACCACACTTGGAGTACTGTGCTCAGTTCTGGTCGCCTCATTACAAGAAGGATGTGGAAGCCATAGAAAGGGTGCAGAGGAGATATACAAGGATGTTGGCTGGGTTGGGGAGCATGCGTTATGAGGATAGGTTGAGTGAGCTCGGCCTTTTCTCCTTGGAGAGACGAAGGATGAGGGGTGACCTGATAGAGGTGTATAAGATGTTGAGAGGTATTGATCGAGTGGAGAGTCAGAGGCTTTTTCCTAGGGCTGAAATGGTTGCCACAAGAGGACACAGGTTTAAGGTGCTGGGGAGTAGGTACAGAGGAGATGTCGGGGGTAAGTTTTTCACTCAGAGGGTGGTGGCTGCGCGGAATGGGCTGCCAGCAACGGTGGTGGAGGCGGATTCAATAGGGTCTTTTAAGAGACTTTTAGATAAGTACATGGAACTTAGTAAGATAGAGGGTTATAGGTAAGCCTAGTAATCGCTAAGGTAGGGACATGTTCGGCACAACTTTGTGAGCTGATGGGCCTGTATTGTGCTGTAGCTTTTCTATATTTCTATATTGGTATTCTTGCGAAGCGTCCAGATGAGTGCAAGGTGAAAAACGTTGACATATCTTTTTCAGCAACAGTTTGTGGATTGAACCTGGAGTCTTTCTGGCCTGTATAATTGAGCAACACTCCCCATCAAGCAACACCAGCAAAAACCAATTAATTGGTTGTTCATGAACTTGCTGTTTGTGAATACTTCTGTATGAAATATTTTGCTGTATTTGCTTGTATGATGAGCTTAAATTTCAAAATAAGTCAGTGTATCTGAAACATTCTTAAATTTAAATTTGTTTATTAATGTCACAAGTTGGCTTACATTAACACTGCAATGAAGTTACTGTGAGAATCCCCTAATCGCCACACTCCGGTGCCTGTTCGGGTACACCGAGGAAGAAATTAGCATGACCAATGCACCTAACCAGCACGTCTTGCGGACTGTGGGAGGAAGTCAGAACACCTGGAGGAAACCTACGCAGACACAGGGAGAACGTGCAGACTGCTCACAGACAGTGACCCAAGCTGGAATTCGAACCTGTGTCCCTGACGCTGTGAGGCAGCAGTGCTAGCCACTGTGGCTGCTCTCTCAGGCATTTCTGAGCGACATGATAAGACATGGCACAATGCAAGTCCTTCTACTTGCCACAATTTCCAGTGAAGCAATTGGAGAAGTGTTTAGGTAGTAAAGTTTTAACATTTTTGATGACGGACAAGGAAGTTCCCTCCAGAGATCCTCACATGGGTACTTGTCTTGCCAATTTGATTCACTCCCTAATATCAAGAAATGGTTGAATACACTGAACAGAACAAAGCCCTGACAATCTCACCACCATCTTCTCAAGGGCAATTAGGGAGGACAATAAATAGTGAGCTTTCCGGTGACACCCACGTTCCATGAATGGATGAAAGGAAAGGGAATTTCAAATGAGCTTTGTTTGTAAACAAGATTTTAAGTTAATTTATTAGAATTCACTAGGAAAGTTCATGAATATTGTCATATTATAAACATTATTGATGGGGTTCATTGACCTTATTGTGTTGTTTTCCCAATATTGTCTGATGAAAATTCACTAGGGCAATGACTACAGCCTTTATTGTAAGCATCTGCTTCAAATATAGGAATGTATTATTCGACAATTTTTAGAAAGTATCGGTACAAATAAATGTAATTGGCTGGTGGATAGTGAAAATAATCTCATTTCCTGGTTATGTTTGACTGGAGTGCAATCTATGTAGCTGCGCCTGACTCTACAGCAGATTTGATCCTATGATGAATGACAACTGGAAACTGTGATTAATTTTTAATGTATTATTGGGAAAATACTATAATTAAACACCAATAAATAATGCAGAATTTTCATTAAGCCAGAAACTTAACAATACACTTTATAGAACTGTTAAGAAAAGGAGTTTCAGATACAGACTGTATAAATATTCCAAAGTGAATTAAGTAGCCAAACAGTGGAATTTTATGAAATATAATTTGGGACTAGATTTTCCAACAATTCCAGCAGGAATCTTCTGGTCCTGCCATTGGCGAACTTCCTCCACTGCCAGGAAAAACACCGTGGTGGGGGAGAATCTGGCCCTAGGTATAAGTGAATGCGTTTTATACAGTGGTGTCCTCCAGGGGTCAGTGTTAGAGCCACAGCTTCTTTTGATATATATTGATGAACTGAACATGACGTAATTTCAAAGTTTGCAGATGACACAAAACTCAAATGTAGTCCAAAGATGTGCGGGTTAGGTTGATTGGCCATACTAAAAATTGCCCCGAGTGTCCTGAGATGCGTCGGTTAGACGGATTAGTGGGTAAATATGAAGGGATATGGGGTAGGCCTGGGTGGGATTGTGGTTGGTGCAGGCTCGATGGGCCGAATGGCCTCTTTCTGTACTGTAGGGTTTCTATGATTTCTATGATAAACAGCCAGGTAGATAGTAGTGGACTTTAGGGAAAAATAAGCAGAATGTTGGAATGTGCTCGTGGCTGATTAAATTTAATGCAGAGAAGTGTGAAATGGTGTATTTTGGAAGGAAGAATAATGAAAAGCAATGTAAACTACATGGCACAACACTAAAGGAATTGCAGGTGCAGAGACAGCCTGGGAGTTTACATATACAAATAAACAAGCGCAGGACAAATTAATTAGATTGGTAAAGAAGCCTAATGGACCCTTGACTATATAAATAGTGTACAATGCAGGGAACAGTGCTAAGCCTTTACAAATCATTGGTCAGGTCTCACTTGAGAACTGAGTCTAATTTTGTAGACCACGATTTAGAAACATGTCAAATCCTTGGAAATGGGTCAGAGGAGACATACTAGAATATCAGGGATGAGGAGCTTCACTAATGTGGGCACAAGAAGAGCTGGGATTTTCTTTAGGGCAGAGAAGGTTCGGGGAGAGAGGCGTCCAAAATTATGAAGGGGTTTGATAGAGTATATAGAGAGGAACGGTTTGCACTGGGAGGAGAACCAATTCAAGCTAACTTGAATTGTTTTATGCAGTGATTTTTTAAAAATGATTTGGAATATAATGTTGGAAAGGGTGATGGAACAAAATTTGCCTGTGAAATTCAAAGGAGAATTGAATAAGTATTTGAAAAAGGGGGAGAAAAAGAATTGCAGAGATATGGGGAATGGAACTAATTGCATAGTTCTTTCAAAGAGCCACACTGGAGCAATGGATGTTGAAATGTGCTCATGGCTGATTACATTTAATGCAGAAAAGTTGTGAAATGGTGTAGTTTGGAAGGAAGAATAATGAAAAGCAATGTAAACTACATGGCACAACTTTAAAGGAATTGCAGGTGCAGAGACCCTAGGATCACATATTGGTTGGTGCAGATAGCTAGAATACTCTAAATTTGACCCTTTTAACCTCTGCATCGTACTGATGAACCTACACTGCACTCTCTCCAAGGCCAATTTATCTTTTTTGCTTTTTATCTCGTAACCAGTGGCTGGAATTTGTGCCACTCAGCTGCAGCAAATCTTGTAAATCTCAGTGCCTTGGTGGGTTATTTCTGGTAGAAAGCTTTCCTGAGCTTTGTATTGCACTCGGACACTACGAACACTGGTGGATTGATGAAAGTGAGGTATATCCCTACTTGGGGGGGGGGAAAAGTATGTAATTCATTTTGGGTAAATAGAAGTTACTTTTCAGATGCTTCGTTTGGAATCTCATATATGTGATTGAGTTTCCATTTGTGCCAGAGATCCAGCTGATCAAAAATATACTGTTGGAACCACATTATGGAGGTAATCAATAATTTAAGGATGCAAGGGTGGGAATTGTGGCGTGGAATGAATACCTTGTATTACTCAAGTTACATCATTGTTTATATGGTTGTATTCCAGTAACTCTCCAATGCTGAAACATGAGGCTTCCTTGTTAAATGAGCTGTAGTAAAATTTAGCACTTTTCATGATATACAAATGATCATTTGGTGGCACAGAACTTGAATATTGCTGAAAAAACAGAATGGAAAGCTCTTTGTCTTGCACTCATCAAGACACTTTGCAGAAGTTGCTTTTGGCGGGACCAGAAGATCAGGCCTACTGGAAGTGCTGGAAAATCTAGGTCCAAATTGTATTTCATAAAATTCCACCGATTGGCTACTTAATTCACTTTGGAATGTTTATATAGCCTGTATCTGAAACTCCTTTCCTTGATAGTTCCATAATGTGTATTGTTACTCTCTGACTTAACCAATGCTCTAAAATACTCTTTAAAAAGTGCGTTTTGTGCTGCAAGATCATAAATAAAATTGAACTGGAATGTCAGAGCAGAAACTTGAATTTATATAGTGCTTTTTGCATAGTGACATGGGGATTCTGAGTCTTTATAGAAGAGTTGAAAGGTAACTGAGATGTGGTTGAAAAAAGATGGGATTTGAGTGGGCTGCTAAAATGGTAGGGAAAGAAGGATTTGTGGAGGCTGTTCTGGAGAGTAGTGAAACAGAGGGGAAACATTGAAAATGAGTGAGGAAAGCATGGAAGGGGATGTAAGAATTGGGGAAGGTTTTAGAAGTAGGATGGGAGAGCTGGTGAATGAAAGATTTTAAATTTGCTGTATTGGGGTCAGAGTCAGTGTAAATTAGTGACGTTGGGATATAGTGAGGGTCAGGTTGCAGACAGCTGAGTTTTAGACCAATTGGAGTAGAAACTGAGATGATGACAAGTAAGTCTTGGGGAAATTGCGTCTAGAGGCAGCAGTAGAAGTTACAGCACGGAAATTGACTATTTTGCCCAATTGATCTTTATTGGTGTTTATGCTCCACTCGAGCCTTTTACCAGCAGAATCTAATCCTATCTGCAAATCCATCTATTTTTCTATTCCCTAAAGTACTTGTATAGCTTCCCCTTAAAAGGCATTTATGCTATTTGCCTCAACTACTTCAAAATAGTTTGGATAAACTTTTCTGCAACTGTGGTAGAAGAACTAAGGGCAGAAATGTGTATGCTGTAGCGGGTAAAATGGGGTCTTGATGATGGTGAGGATTGCAAGAGAGACTGCTCTTACTCTCAAGTCCTCTGAGGGATGAGGTTTTTAGCTATCTGCACCAATTTGTGATCGACAAAGGGCTGTGTTTTATTATACATTGCTGCACACATCAGTAGAACACATTGTTCCATTACACTCTGGGAAAAATTATTTTAAGGCAGCATATAAATGCATCACTGGAAAGGCCAGTGTTTGTTGTCCATCCCTAATTGCCCTTGGATTGTGTGGCTTGCTATGCCATTTTAGAGGGCAATTAAAAGTCACATTGCTGTGGATCTGGAGTCATATAGGCCAGTCTGGGTGAGAATGGCAGAATTCTTTCCCTGAAGGACATTAGTTGCTGTATTGTTTTAACTGGTGGCTGAAGAATCATAATTCAATAAAAGATCAAATTTAACAGCCAAATTAAAAAAAAATTTGGTCATGTTGTGTATGTGGGTAATAGATGATTCACAATTGAATTGTTTTTATTGGGATAAGATACTAGTTGTGCTGAGATGAATTTGCATAATTATTTTGGTGCTGCGAGTTGAGGGGTGTTGAAGAAAGAGTAATCTTAGTACTCTTGTGAAAAGGTGTGGCAGTTTGTAATGGCCATTACTGTGTTAAATTTAACATGCTTCCTCACCCACAATAATCTTGGCTCATAGCCCTACAGTCACAAGTTCAATTCTCAATATTGAAAGGGGGGTGGGGGCAGCATTGTTGTTAACATGATACCAATTTTAGAGGTTATTTTAAATTGAAGAATACTTCCTTATTCCATTTGAGAGAAAAGCAGTTATAGGAGTTGACTCACTCTTTGGGGGTGGGGGGATGTTGTTCCAACTCCTGTTCAGTATTCAGCAATGATGTGGAGATGCCGGCGTTGGACTGGGGTAAGCACAGTAAGAAGTCTCACAACACCAGGTTAAAGTCCAACAGGTTTATTTGGTAGCAAATACCATAAGCTTTCGGAGCACAGCTCCTTCGTCAGATGGGGTGGATATCTGTTCTCAGGCTGCAAGGTGTATGTGTAAGGATGAGCAAGCTGCAGAGAGACATTGTTGTAGCTGGTGCATAAGTGAGAGTTGCTTGGAAAGCGTACTGGAGGACAGAATGAATGATGGCTGTGGAACTATGCTTGCAGTAAATGGCAAGCATTTAAGAAAAGGTGGAGAAAAGATATCTGACAGGGAAAAACTGGTAGCACCAAGATATTCAAAACTTCATTTGAGATGTTACCAAAAGGGATGTTTCCAGTAAATGAGTGTATCACATTGAATCATAATTTTGTTCAAATTATCAGATCCACTACTCAATATTATTCAATGAATAGTTGCTGCAAAAAAAGAAAATGGTATATTTCTGAAAGTCCCTTTAAAGTATGGCTTGAAATGGTTTGTTTAGTAATAAATAAACAGTAATCCCAAATTTTGGCATCTAATCAAAGGTGATGGGTCCATTTTAACCCATTTAAAGCCTTGAAGAGAACTTGGACATGAAAATCTGCTGTCCTTTGAGTTGATTCCCATTGTAACACTGTGGGACTGTAGTGAAGCTTGTATAGTATAGACTAGGTGTTGACCCTACAACAGGGATTCTGCAGTCCCAAACAAAGCAAGCAGGATAGAAGAAGGTGGGGACAATGTTGGAATTCTTGAACTAAGTTTCCTGCATACCATTTGATGGGCGGATTACTAGTATGCTGGTTGAGATCAGGAGTGTTAGCCTACCAGTTGGCAGGTGTATACTCCATCTGAGGATATCTGTCTGAATAAAAAGAATTGACCAGATTATATAGTTATTGCTCCTCTTAATTTTCCTTCACACTTCTTCCTCCTGTAATCTTTCTGCATAGAAATAGTGACTCGTTGCAGTCTTCACTCCTCTTCCAGAATCATTAAATTATGCAACTCTGTATCTCTCTCAAGCTTCTCTTCTTCCTCACATATATTTGCAACCCATAGTGGGTGTCATCTAATCATTGCTTCATGATCTACCTCATCTCCTGTCATATTGTCTTCAGCCGTGATGGATTAACACAGTAAAATTTGGTTGCTAGTTTCCATTGTCCATTGAAGGGCATTCTATTTTGGTAGATGAAGTTTATATTGCAGTGTGCCTGCCTATTGTGGCATCAGAAAAATGCTAATTTGTTGCACTCAAGTATGTTCATGTAAAGTACAGAATTTTTTCCAGTTTAAAAACTTGGCAACAATCATATCGAGAAATTCAATACTGCCTATTTAATATTGATGTACTAATCTATAATTTAAAACCAAGTGCAGCAGAGCTTGTAGTGCTCAATGCCGTAATCGTGGCACTGTAAAGTTATACTCTAGTAGATGAGATAAGGATCTCATTAATTTAAAATATGACAAGGCAAGTATAAAGTATTTTCTGTTTTACTAAATCATAGAATGGTGCAGCACATAATGAGGCAATTCAGCCCTTCAATGCTGGCTCTCTACAAGAGCAACTCACCAAATCCTTTCCCCATTGCTCTGCGTGTTTTTTTCCTTCAGATAATTGTCCAATTCTCTTTGGCATGCCTGTATTCAATCTGCCTCCATCACACTTTCAGGCAGTGTGTTCTAGATCCCACACAGGCAGTGTAACAAAACTTTATTCTTATATTGCTGTTACGTTCTTTGCCAGTCACATTTAATCTGTGTCATCTAGTTCTTGATCTTTCTGCCAATGGGAAGTTTCTCCCCATCTACTCTGACCTGACCTCTCATTATTTTTAACACCTCTATCAAATCTCCTCTTAATCTTCTCATCTCCAAGAAGAACAGCCTGAGCTGATCCTGTCTATTCATGTAATTGAAGTTCCTCACCCCTAGTATCTTTTTTGGCCTTAATATCCTTCCGAAAGTGTGGTGCCCAAAACTGGACACGCTACTCCAGTTGAAACTAAACCAGTGTTTTAAACAGCTTGATCATAACCTCCTTACTGTTGAACTCTATGTATAAAGCCCAGGGTTCTGGATGCTTTATTAACTGCTTGCTTTCTTCTGCCCTGCCACATTCAATGATTTGCGCATATATACCTCCAGACCCCTTTGCTCTTGGACTTCATCTAGGATTGTATTCATTATTTTATATTGCTTCCTTGTTCTTCTTATCAAAATCATGTTTGTTCATTCTCTTATGTAAAGTCTGTGCTGTCTTGAGAAATGTGGGAACCATTTTTTCTTGGATCTGTTCATGAATCATGCACTAATTCCTGTATCATTTGATTGAAAACTAACAAATTATCATGAATCATCATGCTACCTGATACCAGAGAGCCTTTGGAAAATAAAGGATTCCCGAGTCTCATAAGTAGGGGCGGCACGGTAGCACAGTGGTTAGCACTGCTGCTTCACAGCTCCAGGGTCCCGGGTTCGATTCCCGGCTCGGGTCACTGTCTGTGTGGAGTTTGTACATTCTCCTCGTGTCTGCGTGGGTTTCCTCTGGGTGCTCCGGTTTCTTCCCACAGTCCAAAGATGTGCAGGTTAGGTTGATTGGCCAGGTTAAAAAAAAAATTGCCCCTGAGATGTGGAGGTTAGAGGGATTAGCGGGTAAAATATGTGGGGGTAGGGCCTGGGTGGGATTGTGGTCGGTGCAGACTCGATGGGCCGAATGGCCTCCTTCTGCACTGTAGGGTTTCTTCTTCTTCTTTCATAACCAGCTCCAATAAACTCAGATTTAATTGCATAATATTTTATCTCCACATAACGTATGATAATGTTATAATCTCCATAGAGACCAATCTCTTTTTAAAAAGATATTCAGTCCTAGTGACTAAAGAAAAGACTCTCAAAGGTGCCAAGTTTTTAAGATTTTTACTGTAATAAACAAAAATCCACCTTGACTAAATGCTGGAAAATCTCAGTTGGTCTGGCAACATCTGTAAGGAAAGAAAAGCTTTGACAAAGGGTCATCTGGACTCGACGTCAGCTCTTTTCTCTCCTTACAGATGCTTCCAGACCTGTTGAGATTTTCCAGCATTTTCTCTTTTGGTTTCACCTTGACTAAACAGCACTTGGTAGGCAACTAATGCACGAAACTGCAGAAAAGGTACTCCCCATTAATTTAACACAATCAAAAATCCCACATCACATTTATACACTTCACATTCTCAGCAGAAACATAGGTATGTATAAAAAGGTCCCAAGTTCCTCTTCGCCTGCAACAGGATCTCTTCTTGTCCACCGGGGTGAATCTTCAAGTTTCCTTTTAAATAAAGCAAGTCCCCACACTCAATCTTCTGAGCATAATTTAATGGACTTCCAATAGCAAGGCCACCCACTAATGACACCTTAGTCTTTAAATCTCCATAAATCTGTCCTCAGCAGCACTCTGATGATTAACACAAAAGCGGTCCTTTTCCTCTGCTTGGCATAGCAACACCTGGTTTCAATCTTTTCCCCCAAATCTCTCTGTCTGACTGGCCCTGAGTGTCTGTGAGTCTATGCACAACAAGACCAGCTCCTTCTCCTTTGAAAAGATGTGAAAACGTGCACTTTTCATACATTTTGACCTAGGCCCCTGTCCCCATGACAGTCAGGTCACTTGAGCTTTTCTGTGGACAGATTTCATAGGTGGTCACATCCTCTTTTCCAAGCTACTCCACTTTACCTTGAATTAAAGGAGATAGTTTAAAACATAATAGCCTTATGAAGTCCCGCAGTCATAATAACAATAGAAATACCCAAATTATGTTTGGAAGTAAAGAGCTGGCCTAATGGCTCACCATTTTAAAGCATGGAGTAGCTGATCTATATTGAACATGACTTATTTCACATTCACTCTCCCTCTTTGTTGTTAGCTGATTTTAGCCATTAGCAAATTAGGGAACAAAGGTAAAACCTCTAGTGGAGACAGAAAACAAGGAACTACATGCCCATTAGCTAGCCTGACAACTTCATAGGGAAAATGCTGGAATCCGTTGCTAAGAGTTGAACACTTAGAAAATCAAAATATGATTAGGCACAATTGGTTTTAGCGTGGCCTTATTTTTAAGGGCACAGCTGGCAGTCTAGGGGAAAAGGGAAACCAGTGGATATAGTACATTTGGATTTTCAAGACACATTCAAAAAGGTGTTATATAAAATATTGTTGCACAAGATGAAGACTCACTGTTGGTAATATGTTAGCATAGGTAGAGGGCTGGTTAAAGGGGAAAACAAAGGAATAAAAGGATTATTTTCAGGTTGGTCAGCTGTTACTAGTTGGATACCACAGGTATCACTGCTGGTGTCTCAACTATTTACAATCTATATAATTGACATGGATGAAGTGTTCGATTATAACGTATCCAAGATAGCTAATGATACTAAGCTTGGTGGGACAGTAAGCTGAGAGGACACATCTGCAAATTGATATAGATCACGTTAGGTGAGTGGGCAAGAAGTTGGCACATGGAGTATAATGTGGGGAAATGCTTGGAAGAATAGAAAAATAATATTTTTTTAAATGGTGAAAAACTATTAAATCTTGTTGTAAGAAGGATTTTGCTGTCCTTGTATAAGAAATGCAGAAAGTTATCAAGCAGATACAGCCAACAATTAGGAAGATAAAGGAATGATATCTTGGCCTTTATTGCAAATGGTTGGCATATAGGGGTAAGGAAATCTTGCTGCAGTTGCGTAGCAATTTGGTGAGGCCATACCTATAGAAATGTGCACAGTTTTGGCCTCTATCTATGGAAGAATGTAGTCTCCTTCGGGTGGGTACACCAAATGTTCAGTAGATTGATTATTGAGATAAGAGGGTTGCCCTATGTTGGAAAATTGAGGAGAATGAGCTTATACTCTCTGGAGTTTAGAGGAATGCGATTTGTTCTCATTGAAACATAAGAGTCAACAAATAAAATGACACAAGTCGCAAGGAGAATGAATATTGTGGTTTCCCAAGATGTGCATCCCATATTGCATTTGTCTGCTTCCATAATGTAATTTTTTGTTTGTATTTTTTTCCCTTGCACAGTATCTCCTACATATATTAACTTTCTTGCTGGGGTGCATTTCTAGTGCCCTTTTGTAACCACCTCTATCAATGGCTTGAAGGTCAGATCCTATTTCTTATGCTCTTATTTTTAAACTGTTTGGATGGAAAATACATTGACAAATGTAGGTGAATTTTCTAATGAGCACATCATGTTTAGAAAGCATTAGACTGTCCAAAGCTATAGTGCTGGAACTTGAGCTGCCATCTCAGTTAATATGACACAGAACAATGCTGCACTGTATAGCCTGAAATGAAGAAGACATTTCATTGCAGTTGGTGATACATTGAGAACGGTTGATCTTAAAAATTAAAAACGTGATATTGTACTCTTATTACAAATGACCTTTCTAACCAGGAATAAATATTATTTTCAAATTGTTACTTTCCGTAAAATACTGGGCAGGTTGCCCAGTGCAATTTTTATAGCTTTAATTTGCTCAAATTTGCAGATCGAACCAAAGAGATTATAGAGCTACTTCCATCAAGAAATGCTAATGTACAAGGCTTGTGTGCAGAATTTTTAAGTTTAGATGATATAATCTCTTGAGGGGGGCTGAGAGAAATAATAAATAAATGAACATTTGTGAATATTGTGTTGCAGAATTTTCAGGTCAGTTCAGCATCAGGACGGTAACATTTTGCCTTAACCACAGTTTCCTGCGTTAGTATGTTGGTTATTGTCAATTCCATCCAATCTTTCAAATGTACGAGAACGGAGCATTCTTTTGAATGTAACTGGAAATACAGCTATGTCTAAAAATGATATCTGCGTCACATTGGATTGGAAACAATGTAATGTGAAGTCAAATAAAATCTGTGAATGCTAGAAATCTGGTAAAACTAGATGATGTTTGAAGGATATGGTAAATCCAATGGTATTTATAAAGGGAAATGACATATTACCATTGCAGTACCCATATTGTCCTGTATTTTCTATTTATCATATGAGATTGCTCATTGTATCAGAGGATGCACTACAGTGTGATGTTTGAACTGTGACTGCTTAAAAAGTGAAAGGACATCATTGTGATGCTAACAGGAAGTACATGTTACATTCAAAAATGTTAACATATTACTGGTTAATTCTGCCCCCTACCCCAACCCAATGATACAGAGAACAATTATAGTGCCCCAACTTCTGCCCAGCTTAAATCTCACAACCTGGCTCAAGGTTGAACCTAAGACTTTCTGGTCTGCATGACTCTTAACTGGACAAAATTAGCTTTATCTTTTCCATTTGTAGCATGTTGCTAATCTCTGGAGAATGATTAGAAATTGCTATTGGGAGATGGTGTGGGGAGAGGGGGTTTACATGAATGCTAAATACAGGAGTTGTGAATTAACACACAAGAAGGCTTACATGTGATGGAGCTATAAAAGATGTAAAAACAGAAAATGTTGGAAATACTCATTGGAATATTGACTTGCATTATTAACTGTTCATCTCTCCAGATGCTGCATGTCCTTCTGAGTACTTCCAGTATTTTCTGTTTTTATTTCGGATTTGCAGCAGCTGCAGTATTTTTGATTTTGTAGCTATAAAGGCAGACCAGTCAATCTTATGTCTTAAATGAACCCAAATCATAATATGCCTCGAAGCAAGAAATTATGTTCACTCCTTGTAAAGGCTTTTTGTGTGTAGAAGCATAAAACATTTAAGTTTGTGCGCTTTTACAGAGAAATTTGATGTTGTACATCCAAACTGTCTAAGTTCACTTACTAAACCAGGATTCGCATCGAATGTGGTGTTATTTGCTTCAAAGATTTACAGGCCTACACTGCCACCAGAAAACTGGAGGTTATTTATATTAGGGAGGGCAACAAATCAGAGTGGGATTAGAAAAATAGAGGTGTGGGAAGCATTTTTGTTGCATCCTCTTGAATAAAATAAAAATGCCTAAACTCTGTACCAGGGATGGAGTGTAGATGACATTCACTTTTAAAGTAATCATTCCTTAAACCATTGTCTGAAGAGTTGAAGTTCTTTAAGTCTGTAGTATTAAGTTGCACTCATCTTTGTACCAAGCCAAGACAATAAGCTTATGTCATTGTGTCAGCACATACTAAGAAATAAACTAGAAAAGTTGCTAATTAATACAAAAGGTCCTTGATTTATGGGTGCTGATGGGTCAGTTTATTTCTGGGCACTTATCAGCATTCTGAAATGTGAAAATGCCACCACGTTACTTCTCTTTTTCAAAGAAACTTTAATTAGGAAATTGCTTTGATGTTTGCTTGAGGTGAAATGCATTTAAATTTAGAAGGTGTGTCACTCCTGGTGGGTTAATATTGCAAATTAATCTGCAGTTTCTTATGTTGATTTCTGGTTGAATCCCCAACACTTCTCAAGTTATCAGTGTTCCTACCTTTGTACCCCAACATACTGTGATTTATACGAATTTGTTAATATTTTCACTGTAGGATGATGCAAGAAAAAGAAAGATTTGCATTTATATAGCACTTTCCACAAATACCCAACATTGGCATTTTACAGCCAATAAAGTACTTTTGAAGTGTAGTCACAGTTATAATGCAGGAAATAATGCAACTAGTTTGTGCACAGCAAACTCCCATATTCAGCAATGTGATGCTGACCAGATGAACCTGTTTTTTAAAAATTATGTTTGAGGGATAAATATTGGCCAGGTCACTGGAGAATAGCTCCCCTGCTCTTTGACATAGTCATGATGTGGAGATGCCGGCGTTGGACTGTGGTAAACAAAGTAAGAAGTTTAACCTGGAGTTGGTAAACTTCTTACTTTGACATAGTGCCATGGGATCTTTTACATTGATCTGGTTAGACAGATGGGGCCTCTGCTTCTCATCAGAAAGAAGGCATTTCCAACTGAAATGTCTGATTTTGTACTCGAGCCCTGGAGTGGGACTGAACCCAGAACTCGGAGATGCGTTATATTAGATAAGTGCCTATCTGTCTAGCTGTACTGCCACAGAGAGGCACCAGGGTAATGCTGCACTCTTCTTTATGGTTGGAGAAAGCTAAGATTGATCTGCAAGGTATATCCCAACCATTTTTTATGTTGCCATGAAGTTTCTTTTACTGTATTGGTGTCATATTTGTCTTCACAACAGCATTTTTACAGTTTTCTAATAAAAATGCAAAATGCTGGAAATACCCAGCAGATCAGGCAGCATCCTTGGTGTTCTCATGAAAGGTCAAGTCCTGAAATGTTCACTGTTTTTCTCTCCATAGGTGCTGCCTGGTCTGCTGAATGTTTCCATCATTTTCCGTTATTTCGGATTTTCACTATCCACGGCATTTTGCTATTGTAGAAGTCTTTTGACTTTGCCTTTCAAAAAGTTTTTAATTTGGGTGCTTTGAGATGTTTTGATTTAATGAGTGCACACCTTGCCATTAGTTATTATTCTCACCAGTGATAGATGTATAACCATCAGTGTTAAGTATCTTAAAATTCACTCTCCAGACATAGATTTTATGCTGCTGGGTTTTCTAACCAGTTGAAGTGGGTTAAGTACAAAACTTTATCATATCTACCATTATGTTTTCATGTTTTGGGGAAAATATTGCATTTTCCTGTATCTCCGTGGCTCGCTTTAGACTGGCATTGGTGACAATAGATCTCCTGTTCGCTAATCCTGATAAGATAGCAATAACATAGGAGGAAACGTTAGGGCTGAAAGTTGGAGAAAATTATTTATTTTTGAAAGAATCTCTGCTGTTTGTGAAGCCTGAAGGATTACACTGCAGTTGATTTCAGTGATTTTGTTTCTAATTGCCCCCCCTTTCTGCTCCTGAATTCATCTACAGTGACAGCATGCTCTGTTGTTATTAGCCATGTACCAACGAATGTATAACATTCTTAGCCTAATGTTAAATACTAAATTACCAGTTTCCATGAAGTAGAGCATTTAACAAGGCAAAACTGACTATTGTTCATGCTTTACTTCATCTTTTAAGTGGCAAATGTTGCTCTTTGTAGGTCATACCAAATGATATTCTGCAGATCTATAGAGCCAAATTATTAAATAAATGCTGCAGCAATAATTAAGTAATAATGAATGAGAAGACCTGCTGAATAATTTATAAAAAGTCCTTATGGTTAAAACTGTTTGTGATTATCTTATTATACTGTGCTTACGTTTGTGAAAAGGTATAATAATCCATATGCTTTTCTAATTGATGTGTGGTAGCTTTTGTGTTGACACTTGAGTAAGAATTATAAATCACATATATTGTTCTCATTTTCAGACCTTTGTATCTCGAATGTTGGATGTTGCCCTTTTAATCACAATTCTGTAGGATATATCCTGCACGAGCAGATGAGTGATTTAACCCCTTCCCCCCACCCCCCCTCCTCCTCAGTTTTTTTTTATTCGTGGCTAGTATGCTACCTAGATGCAGCTCAGTGAGCACTTAATTGTTTCTGTATTCACTGTGATGCTGCCGAGCCTCAGTCCTGACTGCAGAGAGCTTTACCCTGCTGTGATACAACAGTCTTGGCTAGTGAGGTCTGGCTAGCACTCACAAAACATTCCAGTGCTCTTTCTAAGATACGCTGCAGAGTTTTGGATTAATCATAGGATCTTCGGATAAGTGTTTTCTCATTGAGCATTTGTTGATGATGGACAGCGATGCTCCTGAATGACTTGGATAATGAAGAATTACAAGAAATGATTAAGTGCAATACGTGGTGATAGATGACGAGGCTGGAGTGCTGAAATCTTTCTTCTGGTTTGAAAGAGTTGTTCCGACTACCTCCTTTGAGCAGTGTAAGGGGTGGGAGTTAAATATATTGCTGACATTTGAGAACTACCAATGCTGAAAAAATGAATAAAATCCTTTGGAGGTTCTGCAGCTTTATTCGTCAATAGCGAATCAGTATAGGTAGGACACATGAACGATGAAGAAGGAGCAAGAAGCACCGGTTCATGAAAAAGAAAATTTGCTGCTAATTTTCCATTGTACAATTAACATAATCTTTCTGCTTTTCCTGGTTAAAAACTTAGCAATCAATTTTTGAGGGTCTTATTTCAATTGCTGCAAGATTATCCATGTTGTTTTGAGAGCTTCATCTGCTAGCTGGACTTATTTATTTTCTTCCACATTGAGAGAGCATTTTACAAGCGTCCTTCCTGTAAGGCTTGTAATTCTGCAGATTGAGATTCTTCAAAGCAAATATGCAGGTGTCATTCGTATGCACAGATCACAGTTTGAAGAACAGAAGCACAGATGAGCGACTGAGTCGCCACAATGCAAGTAGCCCCAACTTGGGACATAAGAGCAAATTCAGAATGGTGGCCATGGTTGCACGGAGCTTAGGACAACTATCGATACAAAACTTGTCATCCACAAGTGATTTAAACACAAAGTACCCAGGGATGAAATATAGGTATGGAAAAAAAAACTTCACTACACTGCATAGTGTGGGGAACTGGGGTGCTGCATAGTTCTACCCCACAGTAAATTCAACTTAAATGTGTAGTTTTCAGAATTGTACCTTTTTCGGCAAATAACTTTTGCAAAATACTGCTTTCTGTGCATATTGTGGTTAGTAAATTATTTTTTAAAAGTTTATAATTCCCAGTTTTAAGTAAACTTATTTTTATGCCTAGTCTAGATAATCAATAACCCAAGGTGTTGGTAATAGAAACTAGGAAGGGGAGAGAAGCATCTTTTTAAAATTGTGCATAACATACGTTTCTGGTAATGTAGCAATATTAGTTTATAATATAAGTGCTCAGAATTTACCTTCAGTCAAATATATAACCTTGATTGTTTACAGCTTAGTTCTGAGTTCTGTGCGAGTGAAGTGGGGGGAAGAAGGTGAATGCTTTAATTGTCCTGCGAAATACAAGAAGCAATTTTAACCCCCAAATCGGGTAGATTTGGATACGGTGAGATGTTAACTTAAAAGTTTCAAATCCCATCTTAGTTTTAAAGGGGGTGAGCAACCAATTGCTCTCAGAAGATGGGTCTGCCATTGAAATCTTTTGGAGGGGCTGCACACCTCCCTTTTGACAAGGTCATTTTTAAATTTATTGCTGTCAGCCAGGTTTCCTGAGCCTTTGGAAATCCATCTGCTGGAAGGAGACCAGAAAAGCTGGAGTCACAGCTCAGGTGCCTTTACAGCTTTGCTATGGGCTAGGAGGAGCATGCGTATTTTCTCCAAGAATAACAGGTTACCCTGTTAAATTGCCCAATTCACTGATCCTTTGATTACCATCCTCCCATCAACCTAACTTCCTTGCCTCTGTTGAACCCCACAAACCACCATTAAACTTACCTACTTCTCAGCTGTTTCCTGTTGCGGAGCCTTCCTTTCCTGACAAGGCAGCTGAGCCTGTCAATCAGGGTGGCTTTGGAATTCTAGGAAGAACAAATCACAAGCAAGAACTCCTCACTTAAACTCTACAGGAGGATGTGACCCACAATTCCCCCACTCCCAGTCCAGAACTGCATCCTGGTAAGTATAGGAGCCTTTGAAACTCAAAACTATATAAGACATTAAATTTTTCCTTCAATTTTATTTTTCCATTCAGAATCACTACATAGAACATAGAAGATATATGACAGCTCATTATCACCTTCTTGAGGGTAGTTAGGGAGGCAATGCTCGCATCCTGTGAATTAAATTAGAACAAGGGAACTCAGACTCTAACTTGTAAGAAGTAACTTTAAAACTGATGTAAGGAAATGCAATAAACTGCCAGCTATAGAGGTAAAATTTTGAATCATTTAAGGACACGTTGACTATTGCAATGGTGGAAAATCAGGATTATTCCAAGTGCACAAACTGAGATAGGTCAAGTGGTGCTCATCATCCTTAATTATCATTTGAATCAGTCCTTTTCTATTAAAAGCATCAACACTCTATAATCTTTCACAGTTGCTCAACTTTGACTGTTCCCTTTTGATTAACATAGCCACGTTTGCTTGCCAAAACACTATTTATTCTTGTATGGTTAGTGTGTAGATTTTATATATTTGCAGAGATTTATGTGATTCTGCTGTGAAATATAGAACATTTTAACAAATGTAGCTGTAGGAACAAAATTGTGCAAGTATTTCCAATGGCGTGGTATGCTAAGATATTGCCTAATGCAGTATTCATACAGAATACCTAGAAGATCCCTTAGAAAGTTCTGAAATACATGTTGAATTGACTGTTCACACTTTGGCCGATATGCTTGTGAAGAAAGATTTCCTAACCAGGGCCCAATGAGGGAATTACAATTGGCTTGAATATCCCTCAGCAAAGGAGGAAAGAAACTGCCAGAATTCTTGCTCCTGAACAGTATCAGTGGAGAAATAATCTGGTCATCAAAGTCTCAGCTGTAGTACAAAACATGACCGTTTTGGTGAGATAATGGAGGGCAACTGACATTTATAGAACTTAATTGCACCAGAGGCAAAAGGAGAAAAAATTGGGATAGAAAAGAAAGAAACCAGTGTACTATTAAATCACTAAGAAAGGTGTCTAACACCAGAGAGCAAACTGCATGTTTTTTAGCTGCAAGAATTGTCTGCTTGTATTAATGTAACTCTGAGCCATCATAAAGCAGTTGTTCCAGTTAAAACAAAATTCTGAACAAGTGGTTTCAGTGAGAAAACCATGGTTCAAATTATTTCCAAGCTACAACGTTTGGATTATTTTTGAATGCTGTAGTGTAGAGGTAGGCTATAGTGTTTAGTTTCTTTCATTCTGTTCTTCAATGATTACTAGCCAACCATCAAATATCTACACTATTGAAATAATACCGTGTCCTGCAGTATTTACAGTAGATAAGGTCAATTATATTACACTTTTCTGTTCACATAGTTCAAAGAATTTGAGCATGAATATTATCACATGCTATTGTCCTGTGGAATATAACCAGTGAGCTTCAAATTTGAATGGAAAAGTGAACTAAAATATTATTGGTAAAATATAGAAACCTACAGGGGGTGACCTTAGCGTTGCGCCCCACCGGCAAGATTCGCACAGGTTCACGCCCGACTTCTTGCCTTGCGCAATCTTACTGGTGCGATCAGCCTCGCATCCATTTCCAGCGCGAGGCTGAATAGCAGATTTAAATTTATTATAATCTGAATTTAAATTGATTTAATGAGCCTGGGACTTTATTGTCCGGGCTCACTCGCCTCTGTGGCCTCACCAGAAGAGGTTCTCTCTGATGAGAATCGCAGCTTATCCCCAGCAACGGGGACCAGACGTGATGGTCTCACCGGTAGAACCAGAGGCTAATTAGGCCCCTCGGTGAGAGGGGGCAAATGTGGGGGGGGAGGATTGTCCCTTGGGCAATGCTAGCCTAGCATCCTGGGCCGTGCCAAGGGGATATGGCCAGAAGGGGCAGGGCCTACTGGGAGGGGTTGGGGGGGCGAGATCGGGGGCAGCCGTTTAATGGTGGGTGAAGAGAGGCCCGCTGTGCACTCTGCATTGGGATCGGTATGGGGAGGGTGGAGGGGACCCACTGCCACACTGCACTAGGGATTTGTGGGGGAAGTGAGGGCTGTCCATGGAGCGGGGGGGATTGGGTCATGGGGTCCATCGAATGGGCGGTTGGCGGGGTGGGGTGGGGTGGGCATCGTGGTAGGCCACGGGCCCCCGTAGTAGCCAGGGGGCTACTGTTTATGAGGCTGGCTGAGTGGCAGGCCTTTGCTGCTAGAGTCCAGCACATGCGCAATGGCGCCCTCTGCTGCTCTTAGCCAGCATTCCGGTGACTTAAGCTCTGCCCCCTCTCCACCAACAGGAACAGTTTCTGCTGGGTTTTTTCACTCTAAGTCGATAAGATAGCAGATTTGAACTGGCCCAAAAAACGGATCTGAAACTCTCCCTTTCTCACACCCGTCCTGGACTTGGAATTTTTTGGTAAAGATCGCCCCCATAATCTCTATAACAACCTTACATTTGGAGATCTGTGATTTATGTTACTAAAAAGAAAACAATCCATCTGTGCGCTTACGCTTTTTGTCAGCAACCTAACTGCAACTTTGCAACTTCCAGGGAATCACTTCAGGCTCTTTGATTTGCTGAGTGTTCACTTAAAAGGTATAATCATAGCATCCCTACAATGCAGAAAAAGGCCATTCGGCCCATCAAGTCTGCACTGACAACAATCCCACCCACTGCCCTATCTCTGTAACCCTACATATTTAACCAGCTAATCCCTCTAACCTGTGCATCCAGGACACGAAGGGGTAATTTAGCATGGCCAATGCACCAAACCTGCACATCTTTGGACTGTGGGAGGAAACCTACGCAGACACTGGGAGAACGTGCAAACTCCACACAGACAGTGACCCAAGGTTGGTGGTGTTGTGGATAGTGTAGAGGGATGTCAACAGTTGCAACGAGATATAGATAAGATGCAAGACTGGGCAGAGAAGTGGCAGATGGATTTCAACCCAGATAAGTGTGTGGTGGTTCATTTTGGCAGGTCGAATAGGATGAAAGAATATAATATTAAGGGTAAGACGCTTGGCAGTGTGGAAGATCAGAAGGATCTTGGGGTCCGGGTTCATAGGACACTCAAAGCAGCGTCGCAAGTAGAGGCTGTAATTAAGAGGGCGCATGGAATACTGGCCTTCATCAATAGCGGAATTGAGTTTAGAAATCGGGAGATAATGCTGCAGCTGTATAGGACCCTGGTCAGACCCCACCTGGAGTACTGTGCCCAGTTCCGGTCGCCTCATTACAGAAAGGATGTGGAAGCCATAGAAAGGGTGCAGAGGAGATTGTCAAGGATGTTGCCTGGATTAGGTGGCATGCCTTATGAGGATAGGTTGAGAGAGCTAGGTCTTTTCTCCTTGGAGAGGCGAAGGATGAGAGGTGACCTGATAGAGGTGTATAAGATGTTGAGAGGTATTGATGGAGTGGATTCTCAGAGGCTTTTACCCAGGGCTGGAATGGTTGCCACAAGAGGTCACAGGTTTAGGGTGCTGGGGAGTAGGTACAGAGGAGATGTTAGGGGTAAGTTTTTCACTCAGAGGGTGGTGGGTATGTGGAATCGGCTGCCAGTAGTGGTGGTGGAGGTGGATTCAATAGGGTCTTTTAAGAGACTTTTGGATAAGTTCATGGAAGTTAATAAGATAGAGGGTTATAGGTAAGCCTAGTAGGTAGGGACATGTTCGGCGCAACTTGTGGGCCGAAGGGCCTGTTTGTGCTGTAGCTTTTCTATGTTCTAAGCCGGGAGCCAAACCCAGATCTTTGGAGCTATGAGGCAGCAGTGCTAACCACTGTGCCACCGTAGTCATAAGCTAACCCTCTCAACTCTGGAACCAACCTAGTGAATCTCCTCTGCACCCCCTCCAGTGCCAGTATATATTTTTTCAAGTAAGGAGACCAAAACTGTGCACTGTATTCCAGGTATGGCCTCACCAGCACCTTTATACAGCTGCAACATAACCTCCATGTTTTTAAACCCCATCTCTCTAGCAATGAAGGACAAAATACCATTTGCCTTCTTAATTACCTGCTGCCCCTGCAAACCAACTTTTTGCGATTCATGCACAAGGACACCCAGGTTCCTCTGCACAGCAGCATGCTGCAATTTTTTACCATTTAAATAATCGTCCATTTTGCTGTTATTCTTACCAAAATGGATGGCCTCGCATTTACCAACATTGTACTCCATCTGCCAAACCCTTGTCCACATGCTTAAACTATCTATATCCCTCTGCAGATTTTGTGTCCTCTGTGCACACTTTGCTCTACCACTCATCTTAGTGTCATCTGCGAACTTTGACACACTACACTTGGTCCCCAACTCCAAATCATCTATATAAATTCTGAACAGTTGTGGTCCCAACACTGATCCCTGAGGCATACCATTCATTAGTCACTGATCACCAACCAGAAAGACACCCATTTATCCCCACTCTTTTGCTTTCTGTTAATTAACCAATCCTCTATCCATGCTAATACATTACCCGTAACACCGTGCACCTTTATCTTATGCAGCAGCCTTTTGTGCGGCCCCTTGTCGAATGCCTACTGGAAATCCAGATGCACCACATCCACCTGTTCCCCGTTGTCCATTGTGCTCATAATGTCCTCAAAGAAGTCCAGTAAATTAGTTAAGCATGACCTGCCTTTCATGAACCCATACTGTGTCTGCCCAATGGGACAATTTATATCCAGATGGCTTGTTATTTCTTCCTTGATAGATTTAAGCATTTTCCCCACTACAAAAGTTATGCTAACCACCCTATAGTTACCCACCTTTTGTCTACATCCTTTTTAAAACAGTGTCACATTTGCTGTTTTCCAATCTGCCGAAACTACCCCAGAGTCCAGCGAATTTTGGTAAATTACCACGAGCACATTTGCTATTTCCCCCGCCGTCTCTTTTAATACCCTGGGATGCATTCCATCAGGGCCAGGAGACGTGTCTACCTTTAGCCCCATTAGCCTGCCCAACACTATCTCTTTAGTAATCATTTCTAGGTCCTCACCTGCCACAGCCTCCTTGTCATCAATTTTTGGCATGTTATTTATGTCTTCCACTGTGAAGACTGACATTCAATGCCTCAGCCATTTCCTCATTTCCCATTATTAAATCCCCCTTCTCATCCTCCAAAAGAACCAATATTTACCGTAGCAACTCTTTTTAGTTTTTTACATTTGTAGAAACTTTTGCTATCTGTTTTTATATTCTGAGTTAGTTTACTCTCAATCTATTTTACTTTTCTTTATAGCTTTTTTTCATGGCTTTCTGTTGACCTTTAAAGATTTCCCAATCCTCTAGTTTGTATGCATTTTCTTTCAATTTGATAGCCTCCTTTATTTCCTTAACCATGGCTAATTATCCCTTTTCCTGCATTCCTTCCTTTTCATTGGTATATACTTTTGCTGAGCACTGTGAACGTCCTCCACTGTTCCTCAATTGTCCCACCATAAAGTCTTTGCTCCCAATCTACCTTAGACAACTCCTCTCTCATCCCATTGTAGTCTCCTTTGTTTATGCACAAGTCACTGGTATAGGACTGTCTGGTATTGGATTTTACCTTCTCACCCTCCATCTCTATTTTAAATTCAACCATACTGTGATCGCTCCTTCTGGGAGGATCCGTAACTGTGAGATCATTAATTATTCCTTTCTCGTTACACAGGGCCAGATCTAAGATAGCTTGCTCCCTCGTAGGTTCCATTACATCCTGTTCAAGGAAACTATCGTGGATACATTCTATGAACTCCTACTCAAGGCTGCCTTGGGTACCTGGTTTGACCAATTGAAATGTAGATTAAAATCGCCCATGATAATTACTGTACCAGTTTTACGTGCATCAGTGTTTTTGTTTATTGCTTGCCCCACCATGAAGTTATTTGGTAACCTTGACTTTTTCTCACTATTTCTAATTTCCACCCAAATGGATTCAACCTTTTTATCCATAGAACCTATATCATCTCTCACTACCACCCTGATGTCATCCTTAAATATCAGAGCTACACCACCTCCCTTACTTTCCTGTCTGTCCTTCCAAATACTTTGATACCCCTGGATATTTAACTCCCAGTCATGACCACCCTGCAACCATGTCTCTGTAATGGCGACTAAATCATACTCATTCACAATGATTTGTGCCGCCAGCTCATTTATCTCATTTTGAATGCTACGAGCATTTAGGTAAAGTTATGCTTGTTTTTATACCTTTTTGAATCCTAAAACCTCCATTAATAACATCTGAGTTTTCCTTCCTTTTTAACTTTATTCATAATTTTCCATATAGTTGAAACCTCGTCCCCACATGCTAACCTGCTTTGCTTCCCATTGTCCATTATACTTCCTGTAGTTTTACCCTTCCCTTCTCTCTTCACCTCACTCACCTCACTCTCTCTGTCACACACTCCTTGTGACCACCCCCCCCCCAATTTATCCTTTCCAATAGAACACTGGTCCCAGATCGGTTCAGATGAAGACTGTCCCAATGGTACAGATCCCTCTTGTTCCAATACTGATGCCAATGGCCCATGAAACGGAACCCCTCTTTCCCACACCACTCTTTAGCCATGTGTTTACTTCCCTAATTTTCTCATCCCTATGCCAATTTGCACGTGACTCATGTAGTAATCCAGAGATTATAATCCTTGAGGACCCATTCTTTAATTTAGTTCCTAGTGCCTGATAATCCCCAAACAGGTCCTCTTTCCTAGTCGTGCCTATGTTGTTTGTCCAAACGTGGACCGCAACAACTGAACCCTCCCACTCCAATATCCTTTCACCCTGGCACCGGGCAGGCAACATACCATGTAGGACTCTCGATCCTGCTGTCAGTCCCTCTAATTATGGAATCCCTTACAACTACCACTTGTCTTTTTGCTCCCCCCTCTTGAATGGCCTCCTGTACCACAGTGCAGTGGTTGGCAAGCTCCCTCTATCTGTCTCACTTGCAGTGTCTGTAGCTCAGACTCCAGCTCATCAATTCTAAGTTCTTCAAGCAACCAACACTTGCTGCAGATGTGGTCACTGCAGCTTGCAATGGGATCTGTCTGCTCCCACATCATACAGCAATAGCACATCACCTGCCCAGCCATCTCTACTTAATTAAATTATTAGTTTTGCCGTGTTTTTTTGAATTTAACACAGATTTCCTACCAGCCAATCAGGTCGCAGCTTTCCTGTGTTCCCTATGTATTGTACATGCAGCTATACTAAATAAGCTTTACTGAGTCAGTTAGCTTGATGATTACCCCAATGTCAGTGACTGGCAGTGGTAGTAGTGTGACCGTGTACTCATGTGTTCATCACTTCAAAGGTGTCACCAGGCTTGTAACTGTTATCCTACTTGGAACATAATATTCTGCAGATCCTTTGCTTCCTACTTTGTGCAGGGATTGTATTGATTTGCTGATCGGTATTATTAGGCCAGGAATGGGGACATGATTTCAGAGAATTTCTTCTCATTCTGCTGCAGGATTTTGTTCAATCAGATTATTTTACATAATGTCTCAGTCCACCCTGACTGAGTGCATTAGTGATATCTCAAAGGAATCTGCTGATGAGCTGTAGTTAGAAGAATGCCCATGAATATGCCCATGTCCATGGATGTCACAGCTACTATATAAGGAAGTCTTTGGGACGCTACTGTGGGTTTTTAGAAGGAGTTTTCTTCTGTTTGCAGGGACAAGGTTAGCTTGCAGTTAGCAGTGATTGAAAAATGCAGAATGGAATCTGTATCCCTGTCCTCAACAACCAACACAGCTTGATCCACACATTTTAGCATTTCAAAATCTTGGAAGACACGGAGACCAGGAAAATGGCAGGGTGCTGCAAAGGGCAGTCCTGCTGCTTGGGAAGTTTCCCAGCAACAACATTGAGTATGAAGTAGCTGCCCACAGATCAGAGGCGTTTGAGGATGTTATTGTACATAAAGTTTAACTCAAAAATAAATTTTCATTTTACTACTGTATGGCAGATACACTGGATGTAAGGCACAACCAGTGCTTCTGGCATTTTCCAATGTGTAACATACTTTGGCATTACAGGATTTTTTTTCCCCTCTGATGGTTTAAGTATATATTAGGAGTTGAGTAGTAAAGTCGGAGCTTGGGACTTATTTTAAGGAGTATACTGTTTATATTAATCATTCAATGCAGAGGTCAACAGAAATACAAGAACATTAGCAGATTTTCCATGGTGTTGCTTTCAGTTAATTGAATGTGTTGTTTTATAAGGACAGAAGTTTTGTACCTTTTAATGCTGTGTATTCTGTGAATGTGTATCATATACTTTAATGGAAAAAATTCAAATTGTTTTGTGTAACATAAGCTTAGATCATAATTGTTGTTGTTTGCCAAGGAAACTTGGTGAATTGTAAAGTTCTCAACAGTTTCAATCCCAGGTTAGAAGCACCCACCATTAAGTAATTGACTTTTATTCAAGGTTGTTTTCCAATGTTTGTAAAGAGTGATGTTTGCACTGCCTGATATACTATTATATTCAGTATCATTTTAAAAACTTGCTTCTGCACATCTTTCCTATCAACTTTTTCTGTTATTAATTCCTATGATTGAATTTATATTGAAAGCTACCTATGTTACTTTGGCAGGCATATATTTACACCATCCTAGAAGTTACAGGTAAAAAGGTAAAGTCACCATAGTCCCAGTTGACCATAGGCTGCTCTTCTTTTTGAGGGAGATTGCTGACTGGTGGTGATTTAACCTGGTGGTCACCACACCTCAGGCAAGGGGCAAGGTTGAGAAGTCGGGACCTTCATGAATAACCTCAGCTGGTACAGGAATCGAGCTCGCGCTGTTGGCGTCGCTCAGCATCACTAACCTGCTGTCAGCCAGCTAAGGTAAAGTGACCCCACTATCGACATCCTGGGGCATTACCATTGACCAGAAACTGAATTCGACCAGCCGTATAAATAGTGTGGCTACAAGAGCAGGTCAAAGGCTGGGAACCCTACAGCCAGTTACTCAAATGCTGACTGCCTAAAATCTGTCCACCGTCTACAAGGTACAAATCAGAAGTGTAATGGAATAACTCCTCTTGCCTGGATGAGTGCAGCTCCAACAACACCAAAGAAGCTCAACACAATCCAGGACAAAACAACCCATGTGTTTGGTACCCCTACTACAATCATTCAATCCCTCCACCACTGACAAAACATTGGCAGCAGTGTGTACCATCTACAAAATGCAAGGCTCCTTAGGTAGCACCTTCCAAACCCACGACCACCATGATCAGAAGGACAAGTGCAGCAGATAGCTGGGAACACCACTGGAGGTTCCCCTCCAAGTCACTCGCCATCCTGATTTGCAAATATATCACTGTCCCTTCACTGTCATTGGGTCAAAATCCTAAACATGAATTAACATGCAAATTGCAGTCAATTATAAACCGTAAAACAGACATTAAATGACCGATGCCACTAAGACAGGTCTCATGAATTGACTCAACAGTCTACTCAGCATTTAGATTGTCAAAATCAGTCACAAAGTCCTTCAAAGGTCTGAAGAATTTCAGCTTCTCCTCTAGAATGTAGCCTGATTCCCAGGCAGCAACAATTCACAACAAACTCGAGTTTCATGGGTATGATCTCCACCAGAAATGGCACACGTCTGCAAAAGGTAGCATGCTGAATAGGTCTTTTTTAAAGAAAGACTAATTATATTCCTCCCTTTTACTTCTAATGACATGATTCCATGCACCTCGATCAGAATCCATATTGGATCCAAACAGCCATTCTTCCTCTAGATCCTTAGACATGAGTGATTCCTGGAAGGTTTTGCTACAACAGAAGCATCACAACTGAGCACAATCCTGTCCTGGTCCACTATCCATACATGCTCAATTTGCAGAAAGGATTAATGGAATGTGACCTAAAACAAAAAGTTTTTCCCTCCACCAAGAGGTCAGTTATAGCAAAAGATCCTTGTTTAATTTCTCACCTGCAAAACCACCTGAACTCAGTCTGGATGGTTTAGATCAATGTTGTCCTCGAGCAACAGAAACAGCTGCAGCAAGTATGTATTTTGTTGTTCTCCAATTCTGGATCTAGCCTCTCTTCTTCAGCATGCTGGTACTGCACCACTGCACTCATCAACTTCCACTGAGCTCTGATAGCTTTGTCTCCTTTTTATATTGTTTCAACCAGAAGTTTTGGTTTTCAGTCTCTGTTTCAGTTTTAATTTCCTTAGCAACTGGGAGAGTCAGTTTTCTTTCTCCATTTCCCCTTAAACCCATTGCCCCTTTCACCCATTTTAATTAGGCTTTTTCTCCAGAATATACAAGCTTTGTCCACCGATTCCATCACAGAGTCCATGTCCGAAATAACTGTGTTGACTGTTGGACCACAGATGCTGACTAACCTTTTGTATGTCCAGCCGCTTCTGACTTTATATAATACTGTAATAGAGTCACTTTTTTCTGTATATCGTAAAGAAGGTAGCATGCTCTGTTAGGACAGTTTAAAAAGTGAGAAATTAAACAAGGATCTTTTGCTATAACTGACCTCTTGGTGGAGGGAAAAACTTTTGTTTTAGGTCACATTCCATTAATCCTTTCTGCAAATTGAGCATGTGTGGATAGTGGACCAGGACAGGATTGTGCTCAGTTGTGATGCTTCTGTTGTAGCAAAACCTTCCAGGAATCACTCATGTCTAAGGATCTAGAGGAAGAATGGCTGTTTGGATCCAATATGGATTCTGATCGAGGTGCATGGAATCATGTCATTAGAAGTAAAAGGGAGGAATATAATTAGTCTTTCTTTAAAAAAGACCTATTCAGTATATATTTAATATTGTAACCAACCATATTAATAAATCTAAAATTGTAAATGTCATTTTGCACCATCTGTCCAAGTACATCATGTCATTCTATTCATTGGGTTAATCTACCATCTTGGAGCTAACGCCAGCTATCTATATAGCAACTGGTCATACTAGTGTTGCGTGCAATTCTCCACATATTTTAGTGCACCTACTGGAATTTGCTATCTGTAAATTTTAAGTTCTATTTGTTGCATTACACAAAAATCATATTCCCAGTTGATCCTAGGGTAAATAAAGTTTTTAAAGTTTCATCTTATTAGTGTCTTGCACTTACACTGCAATGAAGTTACTGTGAAAATCCCCTAGTCGCCACACTCTGGCGCCTGTTCAGGTACACTGAGGGAGAATTTAGCATGGCCAATGTACCTAACCAGCTTGTCTTTCGGACTTTGGGAGGAAACTGGAGCACCTGGAGGAAACCCGCGCAGACACTGGGAGAACGTGCAGACTCCACGCAGTGACCGAAGCCGGGTTTCGAACCTGGGTCCCTGGTGCTGTGGGACAGCAGTGCTAACCACCATGCCACCCTGTTAAACGAAAAGACACCTCTGTCTTGTGATGTTTAGTAATACAGTAAATAGTATGTGGCAACCTTATAATCAGCATGAAGAAGATTGAAGTAATGTACCAGCCTGCAGACAAACCCCATCTTGAGTCCATGTTTCAGTTCATGACCAGAAACTATCAGCAGTGGATAAGTTAATTTATCTCGGCACACTTTCTTCAGCTGTCTATATTGATGACAAGACACATACAGGAATTCTGGCATACTTCAAACATCAGTCTGGAATGAAAAGGCGTAAGTCTACGTACCAAGTTGAAAGTCTTTAGAACAATAGTCTAGCCCTTTCTACCCTATGCATGTGAGACTTGGACTGTCTGCCTGCACCATGCCAAAAAGTTCAACCACTTCCATTTGAGCAGTCTTCTTCCAAAGTTCAGTGGGCAGGACACATATCAGACACTGATGTGCTTGTTCAAGCTAGCATGCCAATCATCCACGCCATAATGAGGCAGTCACAATTGAGGTTTCTGGATGTGCCTGCATGCTTGACACACGCATACCAAAGCAAATCTTCTGTGGAGAACCAAATCTGGAGCTTGCTGTCATGGTTGAGGGAAGAGTTACAAGGACACTGAAGGATTAAATTATGTGTTTTGATATTGGCCTCAAGTCCTGGGAGAAGCTTGCCCAGGATCACTGCACTTGGCGAAGCCAAATAAAAAAAAAGTGTGGCTCCCTTAGAAAGCAAGAGCACGTCAGGAGCAGATAGAAAATCCAAAGAGAGGAAATTCCAAGTCAGCAACTTGTCCAAAACTCAATTGTCTGCGGTATCCTCTTCTATTTGTAGCAGAACCTTCTGGGCATAGATCAGTCTCAGCAATCACCTACGTGCTCACCAGAACCCTACCAAACCAGATGATGAGCATGGTCATCTTCGCCTTGAAGGGTGAACAAGAACAACAAAATGTTATTCTATTACTTGCATTGTGCATGTTACAGAATATTGTGATAAAGCATACCATATTCGAGTAACTTATGTGAAAATTTTCTATCTTGTTATTTCCCTTTTCTTGTGGTGATCCTGAGTCAGTAACTGCATATTACCATTTTGCCAACGAATGGAAACAACACTTTATGCCCTTTCAAAATGTTTCAGAATTTTGTAAACTTTCATTAAATTCTCTCCTTGCATTCTTTGTCCCACTGAAATACCCCCAATAATTTCAGCCTTTCTTCTCAACTATAACCATTTGCTTCTGATCACTATTGGGAATCTTCACCATGCCTTCTCCATGACTCTAATATTCCCACTAAAAGTTAGTTTGTCAAAACATTGCATGCCATATCCTTTGTTATGTGTAGCATTCCATGTGTAAAACCCAGAATCCACCTTCCTTTTTTTAGGGCTTTCTCCAGCTGCGTTCTCCAATGTTAAAGATCTGTGCCTGCATCTTTAGATTTACCTGTTCCTTCACTCCGTTAGGAACCATGATGTATAGATAATTGTATTTTCTATAAAACAAAAGAGGTGGGGGTTTTTGATCCAGGATTATATTATACTGTAAATAAGTGTTGATGTTGAAGTTGTGATTACAAGACCAGCGGACAACATTTGGCAAGTAGAGAGTAGAATCAGTTAATGATTGCTTATTTCACAGTGGACAATATAAAACATATTCCATTGCCCATAAATTCCATCAAAAGGTAGCTGGATGAATATCTTAAAATTGGGATTGGAAATCTAACGAGGTACAAGGGATAGTCAAATAGTCAAAAGCTACATGGATTGTCTCTGGATCCTTGGCTACAACATCACAGTAATATCATCTGTGGAGAACGCAGCAGCTTGCCAGGATTGACGAATGCTGATTGGGACGTTGGAAGGATCTTGAGCAGAGTTTCCTCTGGTAACTTCCCCTACTGCTACTTTCCTCCCTCAGTAGATTGAATGGGTTAGGCTTTTCTTTTTCATTGCACCAACTTTATGCTGCAGCACATAAATGATCAGACAATAATTATGTCAATGTGCTTTTCTACAGCTAGGTCCCAAACTCAGTATTACAATGTGGTTCTGATTGTAACTTAGCAATTGAGCTGTTTAAGATGAATAGCTTTTCTCTAAAAAGTAACATACAAAGTAATTTATTAAAAACATGGGAGGAGTTCATAATATCACAGTATAATTTATAGGCTTAGATTTCATTGAACAAATTTGGCAGAAATTATGTCAATTCTAAGTGAAGTTAGTCAGAATTGGTATGTTGTTCCGGAGACTACTTCTGAAGCATTGCTATAATTAGCATTGAATGGCAGATTTCTCAGCAGCCGGGTCCCCTGCATCCACATTATCCTTGGCAGGAAGAGAAGCAGGTTTTATTCCTTGAGCAGCTCCATGGATACTATTATTCCTGTCTTTGTTTTATGTTTCATCAGGGACACTTGAATTATGTGGGTAGGCATCACCTCATCATCTTCTCCCCTCCCCCAGCCACCTTGATTACAACTGCTCCATTCCTCTCCCTTAAGCTCCTCCAATGTGGGATCCTTGCTTGTAAACACCAATCAGGGCTGACATCTTTGTTGTCTGAGAGTTTAATGAATTCATGTGTGTGGTGGCTGCTTCATGTAGTAACATAAGGGGTAAAGAATGAGCCATTGACTAATTTTGAAAAAGTGGCTCTGAAGAAGTGTCGAAGATGGACTCGAAACGTTAACTCTGTTTCTCATAGAAATCATAGAAACCTTACAGTACAGAAAGAGGCCATTCGGCCCATCGAGTCTGCACCGACCACAATCCCACCCAGGCCCTACCCCCATATCCCTACATATTTTACCCACTAATCCCTCTAACCTACACATCTCAGAACACTAAGGGGCAATTTAAGCATGGCCAATCAACCTAACCCGCACATTTTTGGAATGTGGGAGGAAACCAGAGCACCCGGAGGAAACCCACGCAGACACGAGGAGAATGTGCAAACTCCACACAGACAGTGACCTAAGCCGGGAATCGAACCCAGGTCCCTGGAGCTGTGAAGCAGCAGTGCTAACCACTGTACTACTGTGCCGCCCATATTTCTCTTTCCACAGATGCTGCCAGATCTACTAGGTTTTCCCAACATTTTTTGTTTTTGTATCATTGACCAACCAATTTAACACATTCCTTAGCAGCCAATTTATCCCAACATGAGAAGTTAAAATAGATATAAGCACCCTCTTGCTGAACAAAACTGAAGTTGTGAATAGGTTCTTAGTGTCATGTTTCAAACATAAAAGAACAAAATTCTGAGAATTCTCTGAAATTTGATTTGATCAATTTCACAGGATTTTTTAATGACCCTATGATGATATAAGTTACTGCAATGCTGGTTTGGTATTCAAGTACAGCCTCGTTGTCACTTTCAAACTTGGTTGTATAAATCAGATTTACCGAGATCACTGAACATTCTCGAATCACATTATACTGATCGGACTCTGCAGAAAGCTTAATGAGAGCAAAGGTCAGCATTTTTTGGATTAGCTTTGCATCTTGAATATTAGTGTTTCTGGTTGTTTATTTGAAACCTTTGGTCTCCCGCAATTCCAAGTGAAGGATATGTCCTTTTATTTATTCAGATTTGTTTGTCTGTATCAGTTTTGCTCTGTTTTATATTGATTTGAGCTCTGTCAGGGTTAGTTCTGGTAATGTTGCTTCTGTATTCAGTGTAAATTATATTGGGAATCTAGCACATACATAATCTTGGTTTGTATATGTAGTGCACTAAAAGTGTAAGCATTGTGTTACATAACATGATACTACATTTCCATTAAATTACACAATATTTTGTGACCTCAAACATGGAAACCTATCATAGTGAAAGTTGACTTTTCAATTATCAATTTATTGCTTGTCTTAGTGTGATGCCATGGTTAATTGCTGTTGAAACACTGAATTCAAGAATTTTTAGAAATAGGGAAAGAGTGGTCAATTAAATCTAAAATATCTGACTTTTTCAGGATGTCAGCTTCATTTACCCATATTCTCAATATATCCCTCAAATCTTTCTCTAGAAATTCACTTCGCGCTGGAACCAATTAATTTTCTTCCTTCAATAATCTCTGTCAACTTTTCCAAAATTCCAAAGTACAGTCATTATTCACTGTCAACAAGTCACAACAACTTGCTTAACATACTGCTTTTTAATGTCCTAAGGTAGTTCACAGGAGTATTGTCAAACAAAATTTGACAGAGCCAGATGAGGAGATACTAATATGGATTGATGAACGCTTGTACAAAGAGGTGGGTTTTGAGGAGCGTCATAAAGAAGGAAAAGGTGGAAGGGAAGTGGAGAAATTTGGGGAAGGAATTCCAGAGCTTAGGGGCTAGATAGCTGAAAGCATGGCTACTGGTGATGGAGCAATGAAAATTGGAGATGTTCAAGAGGACAAAATTCTCAAACTTTTTTGGTTGAAGAACCCTTTTTCAAATGGGTTAGTAATCACTGATCCTGCTATCTAAATTCTATTACTATAGAGTACTCATATTGAAGTAAGGTAAAGCATGTTTTAATAATGCTTTTTTAAAAATTACTTTTTATTTACAGGTATCAGTAAGATATATACTTGCTTCTCATTGGAGAGTGTCCTTAGTGTAATTTTTATCAATAATCCTCAAATCATCTCCACTTTCAAATTGGGCTTGTACTATTATTATTCATGAAGCTACTGAGTAGTGCGAGTACTTCCTGGGAAGGCTAAGTTCTCTTTACAGGTGACAGCAACAGCTGACTTTATTTCACACTAAAGTACCCAGATGCAAGATTGCACTTTAAACTCTCAGCTGCAGTGTAACTCTAAGCTAGTCCAAAGACTCTGACCAACTTCTTTAGATGCTTTATATTTTCAAATCATATTTTACTGGCACAGCTGCTGTAGCCAAATCTTTTGTTTTTGTTTTCTCTTCTGCTGCTTATGTGAACAGGAATAGGCCTTGTAGGAAAAAACCTTCAAGATGTAAATCTGTATTTTTCATTGGTTTATTGTTAACAGCATGTTTGTGAGAGCTTGAAATATTTCTGTGCCGGTGCAGTCACTGTTGGAAGTGAAGATGAACTTGTGGGAGCAATGGTTTGCTCACGATTATAAGCAATAACCCATAGGCCTGTGAATGAGCTACCAGCAACTAATACAATATTCATCAATTGTCTCTAGTGTCACGGTATCCCTGAAAAGTCTCAACAGACTCCAGTTTGAAAATCGCTGAAATAGAAGAACACTAAAATCTCAAGCCTTTTGTAAGGCTGGTGGGAGGTTAAAGCTAGGGAGGGGAAAGGATTTGAAAAACAAGATTGTGAATTTTAAAATTGAAGTGTGGTCGAACCAGGAGTCAATTTAGGTTATCAAAGCATAGGAGTGGTGGTTGAACGGGAATTGGTGCAAGTTAGGATACAGGCAACAGAGTTTTCCATGCATTCTATTCCCTGTAGGGTAGAAGTGAAAGGCCGGCCAGGAAAGCATTGGAATAATGTAGTCCAGAGGTACCATACTGAATGTTTCAGCAGCCGATAAATTGAGATAGGTTGGAGTTAGGGAGTTATGGAGATAGTAGTCGGTGATTTTTGTGATGGGGTATAGATGTGTTTGGAGACTTGTCTCGGAGTCAAATATTGCAAACTGTCTGATTCAGCCCTGGGTAGTTAACAGGGAGATTAATTGAATTGATGGCTAGGGAACAGAGTTTGTGATGGTGACCGAGCACAATGGTTGTGAGGCTTCAGTCTTCACAATATTTAGCTACAGAGAATTTCTGTGCACCCAGTACTGGATGTCACACAAGTGGTGTGACAAATCAGACAGTGGAAGGGTTGAGAGAGGTGGTGGTGATGTAACAAAGCTGGATGAGTTATCATTTGACATTTAATAAGAGTACACCGTTTCTTTGTCCAAAGGTGGCTTGAACGCAAAGCTTCAAAATGATCACAAACAAAGCATCCTGTCCAACTCAACTCCCCAATTTCTCTTCCACCAATCACTGATACTGAGCTTACTACATAGTTCTCATAATATGTAAGAGCCTTTAAGGTCCCTCGAGATTTTCTTTTTTGCATTTCTGCCACCTTGCATTACAGAAAGGTTAAGATGGAATTAACCTTAATTGGAACAAAAACGTATTGAGCTCTGAAATAGGAACATGTGGAGAGGGATTTTACGGCATCGCTCGTCCCGAATCTGTAAAATCCCGCCTGAGGTCAACGGACCTTTCCATTGTCCGTCCCTCACCCGCTACGATTCCCATGGTGGCCATGAGCTCTGGTCTTATGCTAAATTGGTTGTTTTTATTTTCAATTTGCCAATATTTTTCACTGCAATGTTCAGTGTACAAAAAGGCCCTCGTAAAATTGGTTCTTTTTCTTATGTTGGTCTTGTATCAGAGAATCGGCCTCTGGCCGAAAAAATAGAATTGATTAAGTACTGAGTGTTCCTCTTAAAGATGTAAGGAGGCAATACTTAGTGAGGGATCAATGCTACTGTTTCAATTTCTTGGGTCTGAGGATAAATCAATAAGTCATAAAATTACAAAATCTTGAGTGAATTATATGGTGATCGCACCAGTGGAAATATAAAGGGTGCTTGCAGATTCGTTGTCATTTTTTAATGGTTTCTTTCAAAATTTTGAAGTGTAATGAAACATTGAAGTACTGAAAGTGGGACAAACAGGCACTATCCAAAAGCTAGTATTAATAGTGTCACTGAAGTCATCCTAAGATCAACTAACCATCTTAAGATGAAGGGAGCAACAACGTCTAACTTTGAAGGGAACAATTTGGATAAAAACTCCAGTGGTCCCTTTGGTGTTTTTGACAAAGTATTATCATTTTGAGTTAAATGTGTCTAATACCATTATCTCTCTATCTTCAAATAGAAACCTTGGAAAATCAGGACTGAGGGTGTCCTGCCTTGGCCTAGGTAAGCAAATGTTGTCATCCTCATGTACAAACTAATTACAATTTCATTGTTCACACATTTACATCTTGTAGTTGGTGATATTTTATTCTCAGAACCTCTGCGACATAAAAATACTAAGTTCATAAAGAATTGAAAAAAGATGCCATTTGTCTGTCCCATTGAACTGTCCCTTCACTGCCCCTCATGGTTATCTAAATTTGCTTATTGCTAATTTACCGTACACACACTCATCCTGTTTTTTGATGTTCTTTGAATTAACTATCTGAGTTTGCCTTATCTGGGACATTTAATATTTAATAAACTTTGATGGGTAGATTGGAGAATAGTAAATTGTGTTGTTTAATGGCTTTCCTTTCTGCAGAGCCCTTAAATTATTTAAAATTAGATTGCCGTTTTATTGATTTGGCTTGTGCCACAGACAGTGATAGAATGGCATATTTTTGTCAAAATGCTAAGTAAATAATATTACTCAGCTATCCAATGACCTTAAAATAATGGATGCTGAATATGAAAGACCTTTGCCTATAGATTTTGTTATAGACTGCTGAACCTGCAACTGAATTTCTCATTCACAACTGCAATGAATATTGTTTTTATGTTTTGTTTTAGCATTTGGGTTTCTTATCACTTCAAAACAGATAATAAAGCACTTTAATCTTTTATCTTTAAAACAGGAACATGGGTTACCTTCGGAGGTCAGATCACTGATGAGGTATGCCTCTTTCCTCTCTTTGAATGAGATTTTTATCACCATATGTTGTTGAACAGAGGACAGTGGATATCTTGGAGCAGTCATAAAATGGCTATAATCTCAACTGCTTCAGAAGATCTATATCAAGAGAGTAAAGTTTATGATTTGTAAATTACATTTACTAGTTTGTCTATTAAAAATGCTGATGTAGCTTGGCATTTGTGGAAGACATCAACTTGGTGTCACTGAGAATAACACCTTGAGATATCCATACCAGTGTACTAACTGAAATTGGCATTAACTCAGCAACTTTCCTCTGAGAAATCAAAAGGGCTTTTTGGGAAATCGAAGTACCCCTCCTCCCTATCCTTACCTGCAGCATTGGAGTGTGCTTCTGATGTTGTATTGCTGTAACCATTCCCTAATGCACTGAAAGGGAAGTTATCTTTTTATCATGCCTTTGTTGTTTCTGAACACACAAAAAATGTCAATTTTCAATCACTGTGCCAGACATTTGTGTAAGTAGTTTTGTGTACAAAATGTGAAAATGAATCTGTTGTTAAGTCGAAGGCGACTTGTGGCTTCAAGCAATAATTGATTTATTAACAATAATACATTTACAAGATAAGGGTCTAACAGAATGGCAATACATGTCAACTCTCCTCTCCTCTCCCTGGCTCCAACTAAGGTTCCTCCTCATCCCAGGATGCCCGCCCTTGCTCCGGATTGGCTCAGCTTCCCGTGTGGCCTCTCCATAGCATCCAGCCCGATCACGTGACCCTCAAAGGAGTGCCCCCTTTAAGGGGCCACATTAACACACACATTGAACGAATTTGATTCATTCAATTTATTTTGTTTCGCCTCATTCATCCATTTTATCATCCTTCTTTCTCACTTCCATTTTTTTCCACTTCTCCATTCCAGTTTTTCTTCTTGTCCCCTCCTCCCAATCCCCTCCCTTTTCAGGGCAACTGCCAGAATCCCCAGGCAGTCTCTTAACCATCTGTACTTCTGTTCTGCCATTCACCCATTCTGATCACTTAATGGACACTTTTAGCACCTTCTCAGCCTCTGTATCCTCATTTACATTCCCTTTGTCCCATTCCAGCCTCTTCTCCCCCTCACCCCCACCCCACCCCCAATACTGTAAATCTCTGCTGATTCTCTTTGCTCTTAGCTCTGACGAAGGGTCATCCAGACTCGAAACATTGGCTCTATTCTCTCCCCACAGATGTTGTCAGACCTGCTGAGATTTTCCAGTATTTTCTGTTTTTGTTTCAGATTCCTGCATCCATAGTATTTTGCTTTTAACCAACTATTTATCCATGTATTACCCCCTACACCATGAGCTTTTATTTTGTGTCGTAACCTTTGATGTGGCACCTTATCAAATGCCTTTAGGAAATCCAAGTCCCCTAAATCTACAGGTTCCCCTTGATTCACCTTGTAAGTTACTTCCTCGAAAAAATACTGATAAATTAGTTGAACTTGATTTCCCTTTAACTATACCATGTTGACTCTGCCTGGTCCCATTGTTTTTTTCTAAATACTCTCCTATACCTCCATAATAATGGAGTCTAACAATTTTACTATGTTAGGTTAACTGGCCTATTGTTTCCTGATTTTAATCTCCATCTTTTCTTGAATACAGGTGTTACATTTACCATTTTCCAATCCCCTGGGACTCTTCCAGAATCTAAGCAATTTAGTATGCTTATAACTAATGCCTTGACTATCTCTGTCGCCACTTCTTTTAAGACCGTAGGATGCAGGCCATCTGGTCCTGGGGACTTGCCAAACTTTAGGTTTAATAGTTTTCCCAGTAACTTTTCCCTGGTGATGGTAATTGTTTTAAATTCTTCTCTCTTTCATCTCTTGATTTTCATGTACCTTTGGGAAGTTTTCTCTGTCTTCTACAGTCAAGACAGACACAAAATACCTGTTCAGCGCTTTTGTTGTTTCCTACAATGCAGGAGGAGACTATTTGGCCAATTGAATCGTCTTATCCAGGCCCCCCTCTCCCCAACTTATCCCCGTAACCCCACACATTTACCCCACTAATCCATCTAACCCACACATCTTGGAAGACTAAGGGGCAATTTATCATGGCCAATCCACTTAACCTGTTCATCTTTGGACTGTGGGAGGGAACCAAAGCACCCGGAGGAAACCCATGCAGACACCAGGAGAATGTACAAACTCCACATAGACGGTCACCCGGGTTCCTGACGCTGAGAGGCAGCAGTGCTAACCACTGTGCTGCCCAAAATCTGTCCAACCTTCTAATTTACCACGAGTCTTTGCCAATTTGTACAATATTTCTTTTAATTTGATACTCCATTTAACTTCCTTGCTTAGGCACGAATGATGCATTAGGTGATGAACTTCAGGAAAACTACTTTGAAAGTTTCATTATAAACTTGATGCATTAGTACAAGGAGTATTGGTGGTTATAAATGTTAGATTTAACAACATAATGCAAAGATAGCTAGAGGTACTCAAAAAAGAACTTTCCCTAAAAACTAAAGAAAAAGTTACTTTTCAACTCTTTGGTAAAAGCTGAGTTCTTGAGTAGAATGTTCAATGTAACTAAGTAAATGGGATTCTACTTGCCAAGAGGTTCCACGCAGATGAGAAAGAACAGGCAAAGGAAGGATCCTTAGGAGACATTGGAGGTGACAATATAGGAGTGAGAGAGAAGCCATTGTTCAATAAACTGTGGCTGTATTGAAATGATGAGTGGAACCATGCAAAGCCAATCCTGTGATGCAGGACAGCAGAGGAGAGGCATTTGGGAGGGGGGAAATCACATTGTTTACTGTGACATTGCATTCAGTGTCAGCTGTCATTTACTGCATAACCTTTTGAATATAAATAGAGACACCATCCATTCATGGATGTATATATTAAAAACAATGTTTATTTACTTTCAAACCCTCCTGCAATGACACACACTTTTTTCCCATTGGGATGGACCAAGAATTCAACCAAAAACTTAGTTATGTCACTGAACATCACATAGCAGATTGCCTAATTGCATGCATCCCTGGTTAGGGGTCTCCTATAAAATATAAAAGTGGCAGACAAATTACTAATTGCTGGGATTAGGGAAATATCCTATGAGGAGAGATCGAGTAGATTTGGCCTCTACTCCCTAGAGTTTAAAAGAATGACAGGTGATCTTATTGAAACGCACAAAATTCTTAAAGGCACTTAACGAGAGATGACTGCTGAGCAGAGGACTTTCCCCTGACTAGGAAAGCTAGCACGAAAGGTCATAGTACAAGAATAAGGGTTGGCAGTTTGTGTCAGATGAGGAAAAATTTCTTTACTGAGGGCTGCGAATCTTTGGAATTCTCTACTCCAGATGCTCGATTTTGAGTGTATTCAAAATAGAGATTGATCGAATTTTGGATGCTAATAGATTCGAGAAGTATGGGGATAGTGTAGGAAGGTGGAGTTTAGATGGATCAGCCGTGATCCTAATGAGTAAAGGAATAGACTCAAAGGGCCATATGGCCTACTCCTATTTTTTATGTTCTTATGTTCTTATTGTGAAGTCTGTCCCCCCACTCTTTCCCCTCGTGGTGTCCACCCTTGATGGAGGTTGTAGGGAAGATGAAGATCCTATTTTAAGATGCACACCAATTGCATTTGTTGTATGCTCAACATGTAAGTGCTGTTTAAGCGAGTTCTTTACATCAGATATTCCTCTTTTGTTTCAGATGGCTGAACAGCTGATGACTCTAGCCTATGAAAATGGAATAAACCTCTTTGATACAGCAGAGGTCTATGCAGCTGGCAAGTAGGTACATTACATTGCTGTGCCTGCAATAGTCAATGATCAAGCATATCTTTTAAAAAATTATATTTCCCAGCCTAATAATGGCAAATAAAAATTACCAAACTTCATTATATGCAGGCTGATTTTTTTCATAGGTGTAAATTGTTGTACGTCTGCTCTGAGCAATAATGGAAAATAGCAGCAATTCATGTATTTCCTATAGTTGAGCTTCTGGTTGCCATTTACTGTTCTGGACTTTGTGTTGAAGTATAGCACACATCTCTGGTAAGTTTGCAATGTATTACAATTCCTTCTTTTACAAACATTGAAATGGTATCACTGAACCAGCTGAGGTTGCTAGCAAGTTTAGTTGTAATGTTAACCATAATCAATAACGGTTTGGCATCTTAGTTTCTAATCAGCAAGTTGAGTAGAAAGCGAAACAGCGGAACGGTAAAATTGACAAAGGAAATCCAAAAATAAGAGTAATTTTTACGGCACAATTCATTGAGGACTTACTGTACTGTATTGCCAATTCACTCAAGTACTCTCTCCCAATTCAGCTGAGCAACAGTAAGTCTGTCATTTATGTCGGCTTAATTCTTTTTTTATGTATACAGTAACGTGTGCTATATTTTAATTATGTCTATTATAAAATCATAGAATCTCTAATGGTCCATCGAGCCTGCACCAACAACAATCCCACCCAGGCCTTAACCCTGTAACCCCATGTATTTACCCTGCTAATTTACCCTGACACTAAGGGGCAATTTAGCATGGCCAATCAACCTAACCCACACAGCTTGGGAGTGTGGGGGGAAACCGGTGCACCCGGAGGAAACCCACGCAGACACAGGGAGAACATGCAGACTCCACACAGACAAGTATTTATTTTTAAAAATAATTTGCTGATTGGCTAATATTTTCCAAGATGCCATTAAAAATGTTTAACTAAGATGCTACCTGCAATTTTCGATTATGCTGGAGGTAATGAATGAGGCGCAAGATTGTAAACGTGCATTGAAATTGTTCATGTCAACTCTCTGCCCATAATGCACAATTCTAGTGAACAGCGTAGAAAGCTTCTGTACCTCAAAAAAAAGTTCCATTTTAATGTTATTATAAATGGGGGGGGGGGGACTATTGGTTTTAAAGAATGGTTTCTAAGTATATTGTGAATTCATTTTTTATTTGCTTTGTGCCATGCATTCCATCACTGATATATTTTGCTTAGGTCCGATATATTTATGTACTGGCTTTCCTTTTGGGAATACCGTTCTGTTTATTCTTTCTTTGCAGACCATTAAATGACGTCACTGAAAGTGTGACCTAGCTGTTATGCGCTGAACTTTGGGGGGATCTGAATATCTATCCTATTCTCTCTAAGCATGTCTTATCAGACTTTTTTTCCCAAATTACATGTCTGTCTACAGCCTCTGATCTTTCTTCTTTGTGGGATGTATACTTAACTTGCATGATAATTTGCAATTCATTGTGAACAGTATCATGGGAGATTCAGCTACATTTGTTTAAAATTACATGCCAGCAGAAATCATCTGAAAAACAATCTCAGAATTGGCAATCCCCCTTGACACATTTGTATTGGATTTCTGTTTGGACCTGACCTTGAGCTTTGTCTCTGCTTCCCACTAAAGCAAATGTTCAACTTGTCACCTACACAAAGATTGATTATGTACAAAGTGATATGTGACAACAAGAGAGGCCTAACCCTAAAAGAAAGTAAAGCATTTTGATAATTTTGTAATTAGCTAATGTATCATGGGAGGGTTATTCACAGAGCTGTCACTTGTTGCATCCATCAGCTTCCCTCATAAGTGGCTGCTCAAACTGTCAAGGCAACCTGTTGCTGCCTTCAGTTTATCCCTAGCATTTTCCCTAACACGTTCTCAAGGAAAACATGGAAATTTGTTTTGGGTTTTAGCCATACTTACTGGAGACCTAGGGGACCATAATTAATTTGTTTTGTCATATATCATTAACGAAATTGTAAAATAGGGAATAACTTTCACTGAATTGTGTATACATTGAAAACTTATGCTTTTTAGCCATAAAGAAACATACAATTTCTGATTAATTTCTTTCAAAAGGAGATGAAAACAGAATGCTTTAGGACACTATTTGCAAGGAAAGGATAAGGTATTGTTTTGAGTGAGACTGTTCACCTCATATTTGTATTTCCAGCATTTATGGTTTTTCCCTTTCTGTATTTACAATTTCAGTAGGGGCTTTTTATTAGCACCTCTTTAAAAATCAGTTCATAGGAATTTAAACAGTACAGACAGCACTGAAGTAGGAAATGGTAAAGTGTTGGGCAAGGTCAGAGAGTAAGAGAGGAATGTAATAAATTTGCTCTACATTTATGTGAGCATTGAACATTATGGTAAGTTGGTGAGCTGCAAATGCAGAAAGCCATGTCAAAATATGTTGATGTTGCAATACCATATCTGGCTTTAAAAAGAGCAGGCCTGAGTACTAATATTCCTGGGTTCAGAAAAGATAGGGAAAGAAAGAAAAGGGAGAAGTGGCTATTTGTTAAGAAGAATGTTATTGTGCAGGACAAAGAGGATGTCCCAGAGGGGTGAAGGACCGAATCTATTTGGTGAGAGCTAAAAAACAATAGCAGTACCATTACATTGCTAGGTGTATTCTGCAGGTCATCAACTAAAGGGAATGGTAAGGAAGAACATGTTTGCAAGAAAATTAGAGGTGCAAGAATTACACATTATTATAATGGGGGCTTCAATTCTTCTAAGATAGACTGGGATAATAGTGCAAAAGGCAGAGAGTAGAAAGAGTTTCTTGAGTGTGTTCAGGAAAATTTCCTACATCAGTATGTTTCCAGTTCATCAAAGAATGATGCTTTGCTATATCTGGTGCTGGGGAATGAGGCGAGTCAAGTGTCAACAGGGGAACATTTTGGGGACAGTGATCATAGTATTATAAGGTTTAGGTTAACTATGATAAATAACAAGAACCACTTCAGAGCAAAAATAATTAATTGGGGAGGACCAACTTCAAAGGCATGAGAACAGAGCTGGCCAGTGGTAAATTGGAATCAAAGATTAGCAGGCAAAATTGTAATGTAATGATGGGCTGTGTTAAAAAGGGAAGATCAGTTGGGCGCAGTCAAGGTACATTCTCACAATGAGGAAAGATAGAGCAAACAAACCCAGAGCAGATGATGAAGAGACGGACAAAAATGAAGCAGAAAAAAGGTGCATTTGACAGATGTCAGATGGATAATATTGTTGTACACCAGGGTGAAAATAGAAATTTCAGAACGGAATTGAAAAAACAATTAAGAGAAGCAAAGAGAGAATATGAAAACAGAATGTCAGCTGACATAAAGGGAATCCAAAATGCTTCGAGACATTTTAATAGTAAAAAGGATAGTAAAAGGAGGAGTGGGGGTCAAGGAAGAAATTGCCACCGAAGTCATAGTGAGATAAGAGATAATTGAGACACTAGATGGGCTAAAAATGTATAAATAAGAGTTATTAGATATGCTGGCTGTTGTCAAAGTCGATAAGTCACCAGGACCGAATAAGACAGGTCCATGGATCCTGAGGGAAGCAAGGATAGAAATTGCAAAGGCACTGCCCATAATCTTCCAATCCTCCTCAAATATGGGTGGAGCCAGAGGACTAGAGAATTGCAAATGTTTACCCCGTTGTTGAAAGAAGGCTGTGAAGCTAAGCTCAGCAACTACAAGCTAATAAATTTAACTTTGGTGGTGGAAAGGTTTTTAGAAACAAAAATTTGAGACAACAGTTAGTTGAACAAATGTGAATAAATCGAGGAAAAAATAGCACAATTTAAGGGAAAATTGTACTTCACATAACAGGCCTATCAACAGAGGCAGTAGCAGTATGGATATAAATTTGGTTGAGTGATAGGAAATGGAGAATTCTGGTGAACAGTTGTTTCATAATGGAGCTCCCCAGGAGTAGGTGTTACATTGCTTTTCCTAATGCTATACATCTTGGATATACAGGGTGCAATTTCAAAATTTATGGATTTTAATTTCTAAACTTGGAAGTATTGGGAACTGAGAGATAATCTTAAATTTGAAGATGATATAGGCAGATTATTGGAATGGATGGACAAGTAGTAGAACAAATTTAATGCAGAGAAGTATGAAGTGATTCATTTGGTTGGAAGAAGTAGGAAAGGGATTATAAAATAAAAAGATATAATTCTAAAGGGCGTGTAGGCAGAGGGATTTTGGGGTATTGCTGAAAAGGAAGAGATGCTGCTGAATAATGATCTGATCAGGGTGGTTATTTTTCTACAGGATAGCTTTGATGTGTTCTGTCAAACTTGCAAGGTGAGCAAAAGGGACCTATTTACAGATTGTTGATAAGGCCAGACTTATAGAGCATGGAGCTATACAAAACCCAACGTGTATTTTGACTGGTGAAGTTGGACTGGACTTGCAATAGACAGTCGTGGAGAACTTTGTTGACAGTGTATCACAGAGATGAGTCAAAGACTGCCACTTTCTGACCTAAAAAGTGCAACAGGTTAAGCAACTCATTTCACGATGCTACTCTGCAGTGGCTAGACGAGTAGTACTTTCCACTAACAGGATGCTGACAGTTAAAAAAGACCTTCTGCCTGCCACAGAATTGATCAATGTTGGGAATGAATTTCACTGCCAGTGCAATGCCAGGTACATAGGCCATATGTCGTGATGATTGGCTGATCAAATCAAATAGCATGTTCCTTCAGTTATTCATAATAGCGTACAGACTATACCCCGCGCTTGCAAAACCCTAAACAAAACTTTGACTGTTAGCTGTGATTTTGTGATTGTGGAGCACTTGCTGAACAATCCTGTTAAGACCCAGGCCAGAAACTCCAAGATGTTTTGTGAAGTTAGCCTAGACTCTTAAGTTTTACATTTGATTTTGGTGTTGGTGAGCATAAGGCTTTTCATTCCAGGTTTGATTCAAGTGACCCACTAGGAAGCTTTTATCAAACAAAGTTTATTTAAGAACACAGTTCAAATATAACAAAAATAATTTGCATAACTTCTACCAATTACAAGAATTTAAACATGACACAGTATATTTCTTAACAGTTAGTCATCTCTGTTGTTCCAATTTAAAGCAACACCCATAGACATGCACCCTTGTTAAGAATTAGCACAAAAACAATATGCTACGTGATGCTAGATTTTCAGCTTTTTAACACTTCTGGACAGAAGTCCAGGCTGCAATTTTCAGAGAAGGATATATCCTCAAACAACAAAACCTCAGAGGTAAACCAGTCTCTGGTTGTTTCCAGTCTCCAACTTCAGAGTGGAGAAAAGAAGAGAAACTCTCTCTTCTCTCTTTGCTCAAAAGCAGCATCTAAGCTTGAATATTCTGTGATAAGCCCAGCTTCCCCGTCACATGACCATACATGCCAATCATCCTAATGAAGCCCCACTCTGCAAAATCCTAGGGGAAAACAGTAGAACAACATTAGTTCAGATTAAAAACAACATTCTAGCCAATAGAAACAATTATAGTGTTGCAACAACAATACAGAATGTTGGTAGATATTATGGCTCCAAGTGCATAAAAAGCTGCTACAACAGATCCTGCACAGGAACACGGTTCAAATACATTTCTTAAAGGCACAGTATTGTCACAATCCTGAGTGCACTAATAGCTATACTAACAACCAATTTAAGATTCAGTCAAGCTCGTAACATCGATCATTTATACTTGCTAGAAGCGACCTACATTCATAACAGGAAGCCATTCGCTGGAATTCTATCACCCCACCCGCCATGGAATCGGAGTAGGGGAGGGGCAGAGAACGGAAATTCCGTTGACCTGGGGCGGGAATTTTCGGTCTTGCTCGAGCAAGGCCATAAAACCTCGCCCATTATCTTTATAAAAAAAGGAATATGATCGAGCCTTGTATCGTTTTTGAATTACCCAAGAGCTTGGGAGCCTATCGTTCCCTGGTGTTTTCATTATGGCAACATCTCAGCCGATCAGAGTCTACTTACCAACCAATCAGCACCCTTTTCTCCTGTAGTATAAATTTTTGTGAATGTTTAAAATTTGGTATTCTTGCATTTGTCCTGATGAGTGAAAAACAAAAAGCTTTAGCAACATGTCTCCCTTTTCAGCAATATTAAAGTTATGTACTACAAAGATTGTGGGGTATATGTGCAAAATTGTTGAAGGTGGTAGGGCAGGTTGAGAAAGGGTTAATAAAGTATATGGGATTCAGGGCTTCATAGGAACATAGTGTGCAGAAACAAGGATGTAGTTTATAAATCTCTATTAAACATTGGTTTAACCTCAACTAGAGTACAATGTCCAGTTCTAGGCACCATACTTTGGAAAGAATGTGAAGACAGAAAAGGTTTGTGAGAATGGTTCTAGAGATGAGGAACTTCAGTTACATAGATAGATTCGGAGAAGCTAGGTCTGTTCGCCTTGGAGAAGTGAAGATTAAGAGGAGATTTGATAGAGATATTCTAAATCATGAGGGGCCTGGGAAAAATAGAGGGGGAGAAAGTTGGTGGAAGAGTTGAGAACCAGGGGATACTAATTAAGACGGTAAGATTCAGAAGCAACAGCAGAGAAAAGCTGTTTTATGCAGAAAGAATGCACTGCCGGAGAGCATGGTGAAGGGAGATTCAATCATGGCTTTCAAAAGGAAATTGGATGATTATCTGAAGAGAAAAATTTGTAAAGTTGCAAAGGAGAAGTGGGGGAGTTATTCTTGCCAGCAGTGACATGATGGGCTGAATGGATTCCTAAGCTATAACCATTCTATGATTTTATGACCTCAATTGAGTGCAGGAACTTGGATGAATTATTAAGCATCATAAGGAAGTGAAGTAATTTACAAGTTCCATTGAAAATGCAACTTGCCTTTTTTCAGATGCTGATCAATCTTTTGTGTTTGTTGCTTTGCCTGCTTTTATTTAGTGAAATTTCCACACATGATGTGAATGACACTATATAGTACTTGTAGTTACATATTGTGAGGGTCTCGCAGAGTTCGTTGCATTTGGCAAGCATTCGGTGTTGATAGTTGGTAGGGGTCAAAGTCCTTATTTGTTGGGGACAACTTGGGTCTTGCTGGAAGAGTCCATTAAGGCCCCTACAGGAATCTAAGCAGAGTTTGGACAGTGCACAGCCTCTTGGGCTGCTCAAGTCATAATGAGAAACAGGTATCTAATTCGCCAACTAAGTTCTCAATTTCTTTGGCTGAGGGATAGCTGTGAGAAAAACCATAGAGAATCTGCGTATAGAGGGCTCACCAAGTTAGGGAGGAATGCCTTGGACCATAAGACATAAGAGCAGAGGTCGGACATTCAGCCTACCGAGCCTGCTCTGCTGTTCAATGCGATCATGAATGACCTGATTATCTTCAACTCCACTTTCCTACCGTATCCCCATAACCATTGATTCCTTACTGATTAAAAATCTGTCTATCGCAGCCTTGAATGTAACCACCCAGCCTCTATAGCCCTCTGCAGTAAAGAATTCCACAGATTCAATACCCTCTAAGAGAAGAAATTCCTCCTCATCTCTGTCTTAAATGGGCTATCCCTTACTCCCCTTACTCTGAGATTATGCCCTCTGGTTCTAGACTCTCCTCTAAGGGGAAATAACCCCTTGTTTCCCCTTCTGGGAATGTCCAGGACCACTCAGCATCTACCCTGTCAAGCCCCCCGAGAATCCTATATGTCTGAACAAGGTCGCCTCTCAGGCTTTTAACTCCAATGAGTACAGGCCCAAACTACTCGAGCTCTCCTCATAAGAAAATCCCTCCATACCCGGGATCAACCTAGTGAAACTTCTCTGGACTGTCTCCAATGCCAGCATATCTTTCCTTAAATAAGGGAACCAAAACTGTTCACAGTATTCCAGGTGTAGCCTAACTAGTGTCTTTTATACTTTTAGCAAGACTTCCCCATTTTATTACTCCATTCCCTTTGAAATAAAGGCCAACATTCTATTTGCCTTCCCTATTACGTGCTGATCTTGCATGCTAGCTTTTTGAGTTATGGCACAAGGACCCCCAAATCCCTCTGAGCTGTAGCTTTATGAAATCTTTCTCTATTCTCAAAGTGCATAATTCACATTATCGTCCATCTGTCAAGCTTTTGCCCATTCACTTAACCTGTCCATATCTCTCTGTAGACTCTGTCATCCTCACCACTTATTTCTCACCTTTTTTTGTCATCTGCAAACTTGGTAATAGTCCATTCACTTCCCTCGTCCAAATCATTGATACATATTGTAAATAATTGTGGCCCAGCACAGATCCCTATGGCATTCCACTAGAGACAGGTTGCCATCCTGAAAATGCCCCTTATCCCAACTCCCTGTCCTCTTTTAGTTTGCCAATCCTCTAGCCATGCTAATATACAACCCCCAACACCATGGGCTCTTATCTTAAGTAGTTTTTTGTGTGGTATCTTATCAAATGCTTTTTGGAAATTCAAGTATATATTACATCTTTATCTATCCTGCTCAAAGAATTCTAATAAATTTGTCAGGCACGATTTCCCCTTCATGAAGCCATGCCAACTCTGCCTGATTATATTGTCTTTTGCAGTGCTCTGCTATTACATCCTTTATTATTGACTCTAACATTTTCACAATGTCAGATCACCCCCCCCCCTCCCCCTTTCCAATCCTCTGGGACTTTTCCAGAAATCTTGGAAGATCACTACCAATGTATCCACTATCACGGTTGCTACTTCCTTTAATATTTCAGGATGCAACCATTCAGGTCCAGGGAACGTATCAGCCTTTAGCCCTGTTAGTTTCCCTAGTACTTTTTCCCTAGTGATAATTATTGTATTTATTTCCTTCCCCACTTCCTTTTGCTTCTTGATTATTTAATATTTTTGGAATGTTTAGTGTCTTCCACTGTGAAGACTGATAACATGTATTTATTTAACTCCTCTGCCATTTCCTTATTTCCCCACTTTCATTTTCTAAGAGGTCTATGTTCACATTGGCCCCTCTCTTCCCTTTTATATATTTAAAGAAGCTCTTACTGTCCATTTTTATATTATTTGCTAGTTTATCTTCTCCCTATTTAAACTTTTGGTCACCTTTTGTTAGTTTTTAAAACTTTCCTAATCCTCTGTTGTATGTTTTTTTTCTTTCCGTTTAATACTATCTATAACTGCCTTAGTTAACCAAAGTTGATTTACCCCCTTCCTAGAATCCTCCTTCCTCACTGGGATAGATCTTTGTTATAATTCATGAACTATTTTCAAAAACGTCTGCTGATCAACCGTCTTTTCTGCTAAACTCCTTTGCCAGTCCGCTCCAGCTAAATCTGCCCCTATTCCTTTGTAATTACCCTTATTTAAATTTAGCACAATTGTTTCTGACCCAAGTTTCTCACTATCAAGCTGACTGCTAAATTCATGATGTGGTCACTGTTTCCTATGGGATCTTTTAGTTTGAGATCGTTTATTAAACTTGCCTCATTGCGCATTACCAGATGCAAAATAGCTTGATCCTGGTTGGATCCACATGATATTGTTCTTGGAAAGTGTCCCGAATACACTCTGAAATCTTCCTCACGGCTACCTTTGCCAATTTGACTTTCCCATTCTACAAGAAGATTAAAGTCACCCATGATTAATGTACTGCCTTTTTTTACATGTCCTCGTTGTCTCCTGATTTACGCTCAGTCCTACAGTATAGCTACTCTTGGGGCCTATAGACTGCTCCTACCAGTGTCTTTTTCTTGTTATATCTTCCCTCCAGCCAGATGGATTCTACATCTTCTGATCCAAGATCATTTCTTGCTATCATACTTATTCCATTTCCTACTAACAAAGATGCTGTGCCATTAATTGATTTATTTTGTGCCAAATATTACATGCATTTAAGTAATCAGCCATTAATTTTGCCTTTTTACCATTTTTTCCCCTTTCAACCCTATTTGTTTTCTTATGTCTGCCCCTTCCTGTCATGCTCTGAGTATCATTGTTTAAATAGCTGCCTTTTAATGCTGCCATATATCTTTTGCTTTGTAAGCTTTTGTATCCCCTCGCCAGTATCATTTTTTTACCCCCATCACCACCATTTAGTTTAAAGTCCTTTCTACTTCCCTAGTTAAGCAGTTCGCAAGATCACTGGGTGTCCCAGTGCAATGCAGATGTGTAGGCCCTCCCAACGGTACAGTTCCACTTTCCCCAGTAGTACTAATGCCAGTGCCGCACAAACTAAAACCCACTTCTCCCACACCAGTCTTTGAGCCACGTATTCATATCTCTGTTCACTTACATCAGGCTTATCCAAACTTTTCATGTTGGGAGCCCCATTTCAACATTTTCGCACTCGAGCTGATGAGTAAATTTTAGATAAAGTTTGGCATAACACTAAATAAATTTCAAACAATAACTGAGATATGAAAAGAAACTTGCTGATCAAAAAAATGTGGTAAATAGACATGAGTATTGGCGTGTAATAGGGTGAGAGTGTCGCTCCCCCTCCCCGCCTCTCACTCCCTCTCCACCTACACATTCTTATTTATATTTTTATTTTTATTTATAATGATGTCTTGCGTGGTGATCAATGATTTGTTTGATATGGAACTGAACTGTTGGTATGTATCTACAGTTTGTAGATTGGACAACTGTCAGCTGGTCCTTTCGGTTTTGCCTGCCTAAGCATAAGGCCCCAATGCTACTATAGTCTAGCTTTTACAACTTAACGTGTTGTGTTTTTGCCCTTGATTTATTTGTTCATCTTGACTCTGGACATTTGTAGCATTCATATTTGTCTGACTTGCTTGTCCTTCAGCATTTTTTCTTGTTCCAAAATTTTGCCAACAAATCATAGGTGTTTAACCAGTAGGATGAGTTTCCAATGCCAAATTACATTGCTGTCTGCTAAAGATAAATCTCCACTGAAATTAAATCACCACTGCTTTGTGGTAACCAGTAGTTATCAGTTATTGTCACTGTTCCTCTCTTGCCCTATTTGCTATACACTTGAGAAATTCAGCTGGAGCATAAACTAAGCTTGCACAATGTGACCTCTTTTCATGGTTACTCATACCAGCAAAGAGGCAAAACACTTGCATGTCTGTTCATTTACCTAAAATCTGCTAAATTCAATTATTAGTCATTTCTGGGGCATCAAGGAGGCACTGACTACAAGTGGATTTAGTTGCCCGTAGTCTAGGGAAGCAAAATCAGCCAGAACATCATCTTCAAATTACTACCCTCATGTGATAGTCAACATGGTTTTGTGAGAGGGAGGTCATGCCTCACTAACCTGGTGGTGTTTTTTGAAGAAGTGACCAAAATGGTTGACGAAGGAAGGGCCGTGGATGTTGTCTATATGGACTTTAGTAAACCGTTTGACAAAGTCCCTCATGGTAGGCTAGTGAAAAAGGTTGGATACCATGGGATAAAGGGGGAGGTGGCTAGATGGGTGGAGAACTGGCTTGGTCATAGAAGACAGAGGGTGGTAGTGGAAGGGTCTTTTTCCGGCTGGAGGCCTGTGACTAGTGGTGTACCGCAGGGCTCTGTATTGGGACCTCTGCTGTTTGTGATTTATATAAATGATCTGGAAGAAGGAGTAACTGGGGTGATCAGTAAGTTTGCGGACGACACAAAACTGGCAGGACTTGCAGACAGTGAGGAACATAGTCAGAGGCTACAGAAGGATATAGATAGGCTGGAAATTTGGGCAAGGAAATGGCAGATGGAGTTCAATCCTGATAAATGCGAAGTGATGCATTTTGGTGGGAATAATGTAGGGAGGAGCTACACGATAAATGGAAGAACCATAAAGGGTGTAGAGGCGCAGAGGGACCTGGGTGTGCAAGTCCACAGATCTTTGAAGGTGACGTCACAGGTGGAGAAGGTGGTGAAGAAGGCATATGGCATGCTTGCCTTTATAGGATGGGGCATAGAGTATAAAAGTTGGGGTCTGATGTTGCAGATGTATAGAACGTTGGTTCGGCCGCATTTGGAATACTGCGTCCAGTTCTGGTCGCCACACTACCAGAAGGACGTGGAGGCTTTGGAGAGAGTACAGAGGAGGTTTACCAGGATGTTGCCTGGTATGGAGGGGCTTGGTTATGAGGAGAGATTGGGGAAACTGGGGTTGTTCTCCTTGGAAAGACGGAGGATGAGGGGAGACTTAATAGAGGTGTATAAAATTATGAAAGGCATGGATAGGGTGAACGGTGGGAAGCTTTTCCCCGGGTCGGTGGTGACGTTCACGAGGGGTCATAGGTTCAAGGTGAAGGGGGGGAGGTTTAACACAGATATCAGAAGGACATATTTCACACAGAGGGTCGTGGGGGCCTGGAATGTGTTGCCGGGCAAGGTGGTGGAGGCGGACACACTGGGAACGTTTAAGACTTATCTAGACAGCTATATGAACGGAGTGGGAATGGAGGGATACAAAAGAGTGGTCTAGTTTGGACCAGGGAGCGGCACGGGCTAATTGTTCCTTGTTTCTCGTTTTAAGGCTTCATTCTATGATCATCTTGCTGGTGCCAGTACAGAGCGAGACTGCGGATAGTTGGGAACCTGTCTCGGGGGCAGGGAATTCATATGGTGTTCGTGGAAGTGGAAATGACTAGGGTTGGGAAGCATTTTCCGATCAGGGCCATTGTGATCTCCTGGACTCGTTTCGATCGCCTCAGGGGGTCGGAGAGGAATTTCCCAGATTTTTTTTCCCCATATTGGCCCTGGGGTTTTTCACTCTGGGTTTTCGCCTCTCCCTGGAGATCACTTGGTCTGGAATGGGGGGGTGGGGGTGAGTTAATAGGTTGTAATGAACAAAGCATCATAGCTGTGAGGGACAGCTCGGTGGATAGGATATTGGTATGTAGATAGGCTGGAAAATTGGGCGGGGATCCTGGATTCAGGATTCATTCCTGGACCGGGGAGCGGCGCGGGCTTGGAGGGCCGAAGGGCCTGTTCCTGTGCTGTATTGTTCTTTGTTCTTTGTGATGTTCCCATGATTGAAAAGTCTTATGCTCAGTTTAGGAACATGTGGACACAACACTGAAATATCTCTGGACAGGCAGTCATTATATCCAGGACAGGAGGTATTGAAGGGGGATTTTCTAAGAACTCCTTTTTGTATTATGTCAGTTTAATCCACATAGAAAAACTAACTTAACTGCTATAAATATATTTTAATCAACAAAACTAACTTTGTCATCTAAAATAGACATCCAATGAACCAAATAAACATCTTAATATAGTATTGAAAGCTCAGCAGTAAAACAAATGATGTCAGTGTAACATCCAGACCATCTCTCAACTACTATTTCTTTAAAATGCTCCGGAAAACCAACCTCTTTGACAAAACTTTTAGACACATGTCTTAATATTCCCTTAAGTGACCCAGTGTCATATTTTGTTTGATAATCATTCCTCTGAAGTGCCTTTTATGTTTTTGGACATTAAAGGCACTATAAATGCCAAGTGCACATTGACATCGTACTTAACTAGTGAATATCTATACTCATTTCAGGCAGAAACTTCACAGGTTGGGAAGAATGTTGAAACACAAATGAAGCAAAAGGCAATGGAAGGCATTGAAGTCAAATGATAAGTCTACAACAAAACCAATTTTTATTTATGTAGCTCCTTTAACAGAAAACACCCCAAGGCACTTTACAGGAGTATTATAAAGCAAAATTTAACATTGAACCACATAAACGATATTAGGACAGATAACCAAAAGTTTGGTCAAAGAGGAATGTTTTAAGGAGTGTCTTGGAGAGTGGGCCTAGGCAGCTGAAGACATGTCTGCCAGCGATGGAGTAATTAAAATCTACCAATAATAGAAATGTTTATTTTTATCTACCCAGATGTAGAATGGACTGAGTAATGGAATTCCTCCTCCAAACTTTCTGCCTTTTCTTTATCCTTTTTTCAGCTCCTTAAAACCTCTTCTCTTTAGTCAAACTATCATCTTATGCGACTTGGTGTCTAATTTTGCTTTATAATGTTCCTGTGCAGTGCCTTGAGATATTTTATTACATTAAAGACACTATATAAATTAAAGTTGTTGTTGCAATAACTATAATGAAGATGGTATTCCCAAATATCTGCTACCCTTGAGCCTTGTAGGTATCTCCAAAATGTGCCTTCCGGAATGCAGGGGTCTTATAACTTTAATATGTTTGATTTAAATGTTTTGTAATGTTTAAGAGTCTGAGAAAATGTAAAGCTGCATTTATATTTGAATGAGAATACATTTAGCACCATGAACTTTCATCCGATTTAAGAATTTCTACTTCATATTTACAATATCAATTTGTGATTTTAATTTTGTTAAATCATCAGAAATCCCAAGGTATGTTATGAAGTTAGACGAGACCCCAACTATTTGCTATTTTGGCATTAATGTGAGAACAAGATGTTTCACTCCAGGTGTGAATCTATTGACACGCAAGGAAGCTATTATCAAAACAGACTTTATTTAACAATACAGTTTAACTGTAACAAATGAATTAGCTTAATTTTTACCAATTGAAATACTTAAACATGACAAGGTACAATTCATAACTGCTAGCCTATCTCTAATAGTTCAAATTCAAACAATATTCCTCTTGTAGACTTAAACTCCTCTTCAAAATCAGTTAGCAGTTAACACACAGGCTTATGTGCTTGTACTTGGGCTGCCAGTTCTCAAGCATCCAGAACACCTCTGGACAGAGAGAGAGAGACTTGTTACTACCAGGAGTAACAGCCTCCAAAGAGAGACATAAATGCCTCTTGCTTTTTTCAGAATCTGGCAGTAACTACCTGCTTTTCTCTGGAAACTTTGTTCCTCCCCTTAAGCACATGACTGTCACTGTCAATCAACCTAATCAAAACCCTACTCTTAAAACCCCAGGGGAAAAACCAAATAAACAAAAATGCATTAACTCAGGTTAAAACAAACATATGCCTAGCTAAAATCAATCATTGGACTGCATTCTCAGCATGTGAGCTGCCTGGTGCCCAGATAAATGGTCACCTTGTAAAACAGAGCTGAATTTTAAACATCCCCTCACAAGAAACATGATATAAATACATTTTTAAAGGCACAGTATCATCACAATGTTATCTAATTATTCATTCTGATTCATTAATTTTTCAGTTTTTAATCTTATTTTCTTTTTTACTTATAAAATTTAGTACATCAATTCTCCAGTGTAACGCATACTGTGGCTGTGCAGTTTGCCACATCACCTGGCCTACATTATGGGCCACAGCAAAGATGCTGAGAACAGATTAGATTGCGTCTCTAGGGGGAAGCAGGAAAATCGGATTGTGAGGCACTCTTTCCCATTGAATGGCTGTCAGAGAAGGGACTCTTGGAAATGAGACAGTTTTCCTACTCCATCGGGGTATTGGTATAATGTTATTGTGGAACAAACAGTAAAATTAAAACACAAAATGTTTTAATGAGTGGAAAGTATGAGCTAATTCTAAATTAGCTGTTCAAATAGCCATATGTAAATAAAGTCTGCACAAATCATTCAGACTGAATCCATATTGTGTTAACAAATGTAGGTTGATTGAACTTGAATGCTTACTGTCATCCATCTCCCATCTAAATAGTTAAGACTGCACACAAAATCAATGTAGTTTTTTTTGGTGGTTAGATTATTTGCACAGCAGTTTTTTTAATCTTCAGTGCTGTTTGATAATGTAAAATAACCAAAAAAGGTTTCTAAATATTTTGAATTTTGTGATTTTTAATTTAAATTTATCAAATGAAACGTACCAATCTACAACCAATTCACTTCAGTCCACGCGCTTTCGAGAAATGGCTAAATTCACTGGATACAGAAAAGTCATGGGCCCTGACAGTATATCCACCCTGCCGCAGTATTGCAGAACTAGCCACAACCCTAACCAAGTTGTTGCAGTACAACTGCAATGCTGGCAATACTGACAAAGTGGAAAATTGCCAAAGATATTTCCTGTCCACAAAGTGCTGGACTCATACAATCTGGCCAATTACTGTCCCATCAATCAATTCTCAGTTCTCCTCAAAATGATGGAAAATGTCATTGACAATGCTATTAGGCAGCACTTATTCAGCAATGGCATGCTCATTGCTCAGTTTGGTTCGAATCATATCTAGCACTAAGGAAGATGTTTGGGGGCCAATCATCTCAGCACCAGGCCATCACTGCAGGATTAGAACAAAGAACAATACAGCACAGGAACAGGCCCTTTGGCCCTCCAAGCCTGCGCCGCTCATGTGCCCAACTAGACCATTCGTTTGTATCCCTCTATTCCCAGTCTGTTCATGTGGCTATCTAGATAAGTCTTAAACGATCCCAGCGTGTCTGCCTCAATCACCTTGCTTGGCAGTGCATTCCAGGCCCCCACCACCCTCTCTGTAAAATACGTCCCCCTGACATCTGTGTTGAACCTTGCCCCCCTCACCTTGAACCTGTGACCCCTTGTGTTCGTCACCTCCAACCTTGGAAAAAGCTTCCCACTGTTCACCCTATCTATGCCCTTCGTAATTTTATACACCTCTATTAGGTCGCCCCTCATCCTCCGTCTTTCCAGGGAGAACATCCCCAGTTTACCCAATCTCTCCTCATAGCTAAGACCCTCCATACCAGGCAACATCCTGGTAAACCTTTTCTGTACTCTCTCCAAAGCCTCCATGTCCTTCTGGTAGAGTGGTGACCAGAACTGGACACAGTATTCCAAATGTGGCCTAACCAACGTTCTATACAGCCGCAACATCATATACCAACTTTTATATTCTATGCCCCGTCCAATAAAGGCAAGCATGCCATATGCCTTCTTGACCACCCTCTCCACCTGTGCTGCCACCTTTAAGGACCTGTGGACTTGTACACCCAGGTCCCTCTGTGTGTCTATACTCCTGATGGTTCTGCCATTTATTGTACAGCTCCCCCTTATCTCAGGGTAGCATCCCAGGCCCCAACAATCTTAGCTGCTTCATCAATGACCTTCATCACAAGGTCAGAGTTGGGGATTATTGCACAGTTTTCAGTACCATCCATAACTCCTTAGGTACTGAAACAGTCTGTGTCTATATGCAGCAAGAGCTCGACACCAATCAGACTTGGGTTAATAAGTGACGAGTAACATACCACACAAGCGCCAGGTAATGAGTATCTCCAAAAAGAGAGAATCTAACTGTCTCCCTTTAATGTTCAATAACATTATCATCACTAAATTCTGCACATTAACATTCTAGGGGCTACCATTGACCAGAAACTAAACTGGACCTGCCACATAAATGCTGTGGATATGAGAAAAGATAAGTGGCTGGGAATTCTCTGGCAAGTATCTCCATGTCCATCATCTACAAAACACACATGTCAGCAGTGCGATGGAGTACTCTCCACTTGCTTGGATGAGTGCAGCTCCATCAACTCTCAAACTCGATACCATCCAAAACAAAGCAGCCCACTTAATTGACACCGCGTCCACCACCTTTAAGTATTAATAGCAGTGAGCACGGTCTATAAGAAGCATTGCAGCAACTTGCCAAGGACCCTTCAACAACAATTTCCAAACCCATAACTTCTACCACCCAGAAAGACAAGAACAACAAATGCATAGGATCACAACCACCTGCAAATTTTCCTCCAGGTCCCATGCCACTCTAACTTGGAACTATATCACCTTTCCTTCACAGTTTCTGGATCAAAAATCTGGAACACTCTAACAACACTGTGGATGTACTTACATTACGTGTATTTCGTGAGCCAGTGGCTCACGAAGGTGGCTCAGCACCCCTTCAACGGTAGCTAGGGATAGGCAATATATCCCAGCAGAAGTTAGTTTGAAAAATCCTTTGAGCCCTAACCAGAGATTTATAAAGATTTAGCCGGACTTCCTTGTCTTTGAATTAAATACCCTATTTAATTCACAACAAAGCTACAATTTTAATTTGTAATATTAGAATTGAAGGTAGATTTGCAGTTTTTCTGCTTTCTGCGTTAAAATGTTGCAGACATCCATAAACTTTGGCATTACAACCATTTTGCTGGCTTTGCAGAGCTGTCTATAAAGAGCTCCAGTTACCTTCAAGTATCCTTTATTTAGGAATATCTGCAGCAAAACAAATGAGACTCTTGCTCAAAAGAAGGCCTACAAATTATTGGAACTCTACTTGAATATATTCACTGCCAAACATTTTTGTGTAGTTGCTGATTCCGGGCTCTTAATCTCAGCAGGGTTTCACTAATGTAGCTATACAGTATCAATCTCATTAAACAATGCACAAGGCGACCTCATGTCTGAGCCTTTAAAATATTAAAAGGTACATTCCATTTCAGGTGAGCTTTAAAACGTGTCATCGATTTGGCCAACTTGAACAGAAATGAGATAACTATAAAAAGCTTGTCGACTTCTTGATCATTTAGCACATTCTGGCTCAGTATTTTTTATTTCAATAAAGGGATCACTAGCGTCTTAAAAGCATAAAACTATAGATATCTAAAACTGAAACCGAACATGCTGGAAACTCGGATCAATCAGCATCTATGGAGAGAATAGATGAGTTAACATTTGGGGTTTAAAGTTTATTTCATTAGTGTCACAAGTAGATTTACATTAACACTACAATGATGTAGCCCCTTTTTCAAAACTAAGATATGGATGACAAAAGAAAATCAGAACAAAGGTACAAGAAAGGGGAAAAAATACAAAAGAAAATAAGTAGCATGACCCGTAGAAAGCCACAGATATTTAAACGCTAGAAATAATATTCGCAATGCCAACAGGAGGAAAAACCAAAAGATTAAAATGCTTTGTAGTGATCATCTCCAAAATTAAATAAGCAAAGAAAGAACTTGCAGCAAGGAGCCATAAATAGAAAATTAACATCCAAAAATTATATTTTGTTGTATTGGTTTGTGGGGGGGGAGGGTGCTGAATCTTACACAGGACACTGGAAGCACTCTTCACTCTTCCATAGATTCCCAAGGATAGAAATAGACATTTCCAAGATGTGAGCTTCCTGACAAACCTCGATGGGAAGACATATAATTCCTTTTAATTGTGAAAACTGGTAGCACAGTAATCAATAATCTAGATTATTTGCTGCAGTCATGAATACAACCCTGTGTTCCAGGAAAATTTGATATTGATTCAGTCACTCAACAATAATTTTCCTGTCTGTAAAGTATTGGAAACATCTGATTTAATATCATGCATAAGGGCCACCCCAACACTGTTAAAGGAGCCTTTGCAAATACATTAGGATTTGTTTGAGATATTTCTGGACACCACTTTAGAATTTTAATTTTAAAAAATAACATGCATTTGGTTGATGAGATGAGTAACATAGTTTGGTTTTCTGCAATCACAAACATTCTTCCTCTTAGCAAAATGGGAGCAATTTGATTTTTGGACAATTTGCAGGAAATATGTAAAGGCATTAGAAAGGGTACAGATCAGGATGTTACAAGGGACTTCAATTATGACGAAAGGTTGGAAAAGATAGGGTTATTTTCCATTTACAGAGGAGGTTAAGAGGTGACCTAATAAAGATTTTTAAGAAGATGAAAGATTTTGAAAGGTGTAGATAGGGAAAATAATATGTCCTCTAATTAATCGATCAATAACTAGAGATCATGGACTCAAAATCATTGGAAAAAGATCTAGAGGGAAGATTAGGAGAATTCTTTTCACGGAGTTTTCATGATCTAGAACATGCTGCTTGAAAGGTTGGTGGAAGCTGATCCCATAAATAATTTTAAAAGGGAGTTGGCCAGTTACCTAAGAATGAGGAACTGCAGCATTATGGTTAAACACAAAAATGTGGAATTAAGCATGATTGCTCTTTCAAAGTGTCAGTACAGGCGCAATAGCCGATTAAAACATCCTTCTATGCTGTATGTTTCTATTATTCAATGGATTGCGGTATGGTACTAAGCTTTCTATTATGTTGAGAATATAACTACTACAGTTAAGAGTCACACATTGCTCAGAAAATAATGCATGGAAATTCTCTTGGTCATGTGTGCACTATAGGCAGGGAGCATTTAGCAACTGGAACAATTTGTTTCATCTTGCTGTCTAGGATTCAGCAGGTTTAATGGACCCTCCTTGCATCAGCTAATGGTGCAATTGATGATGTTTCTAGCTGGTTCACCTTTATTGACTTGGACCTTGTGCTTTGTTGAAGTGCTGCTTCTCCTTAACAGCAGTTTGGATGCGGAGCAGGGCAGGTGGAATTGTATTGAGTGAGATTCCAACATTAATCTTTAAATAAGAAATAAACAGCATTGATTCATTTATTAATTGAGATTTTAGAGGCAAAGCTTGTTTATTCCATGTTCCCACTAATATATTGCAGTCATCAATACACCATCTTCAATCCAGAAATTTCTGCAAGTTGGTTCACTTTGTGAATAACAGATTTTGTTTGAAATTAGACTGCTAGGGACAAATATTGCAGACAGCTCGCAAATTCAAAAGGCTAGTAGCTCAAGAATCATCAAGCTGGAAAATTGTAAGCACGATCTCAACAAGATAGATCAAAAGCAAAATAAGTTACTGGTTTGGTGGTTGCACTTAGAACTTTTTTCCCAACAATACCTTGCATTTATTTAGCAGCTTTAGTGCAATTCGTTTCACAGGAATAAATTTGACACTAAACCATATTAGGAGATATTAAGACTGGCTTGGTCAAACAGGTAGGTTTTTAAGAGCATCATAAAGAAGAACAGAGAGTTAGAAAAGAAATTTCGAAGCACAGAGCCTCACAATAGAAGGCATGATGGACAATAGTCGAGCGATCTACAAACAAGGGTGCTCAAGATGCCAGAATTGGAAAGACACAGATTTGGGATTCAGGAGGGGCAAAGAGGCTCTGGGTGGACTTGAAAGTAAAAATGAGAACTTTAAAATCAAGGTGTTGCCAGAACTTGCACCAATGTGGGTCAGCGTGCACATGTGATAGGCAGCATGAATTGGCACAAGTTAGGATATAGGGAACAGAATGTTGCATGAGCTAAAGCTTAAAGAGAATGAAAGACAAGGAACTGACCAGGATATTTAAAACAGCACATGTTTAAAATAGTGGCTTCTAAATGTTTATTGGACTCTACAGATTTTAGTTTGAAGAGAATTGTGTGTGACGCTTGATTTCATGTAGGATCTTTCCATGCTAGTTGTTCTGTGTGCAGTCCCTATTATGTGAGGGGGAAAATGCATTTGAAACCATTTACCGTTTGTGTGATGATCTCGTATGAGAATTGTTTTGGAGCAGCATTTTATGCTCATTAAAGAAGAGAATGAAAATGTGCTCAAGCTGCTATCTGTAAAGATCCAATATGAGACGTTTGTCCAGGCTCAATCTACCTCCTGTTGAGCATGGAATCTTAGCATAAAGCTGTGCTTCATTTGGTGCTAGTTTTCACTGAGAACTCGTGGATTATTTGATGTGGGGGAATGAAAAAGTAACATACTGGTGCAGAAATGGTTGAGGCATGTGTTGGGACAGAGTAAGTAGAGCTTTACCCTATCTAATTGTGCTAATACTGACATGGGTGTCTGAAATGGAATGGGTGCCCATTCTTCAGCAGTGCACTGTCTTTGTATTAATATGTTAACATTTCATTTTAAAAGTTATTTTATATATAAATGCAGCAAAATTGTGAAATTCATATACTAGAAATTTTTTATTTTATGTATTTTTATTCAGTAAAGGTGTTTGGCAGAGTGGACAAAGTTAAACAACTGCCTTATATAACAGCTGAAAACAAGTGGTTCATGAATTGTCTATCGCAACCAAATTGTTCTCTTCGTACTTACTGTGCATGCAAAACCTAGTCGTCATCCCAGGTTCACTCCCTGGTCTGTACTGAGCTGGTATGATTCTTTGGCAGTGGAACAGTGTAAATGAGAAAATCTTGGGAGAAAATTTGGAGGGAAGTTAATTTTTCTTCTCCTGTCCCTAATCTAAGTTATATTCTGCTTCATCAATTACAGTTTGCTAATATATTTTAAATTACGTTAAGTAACTGAGATTGTGTCTTACATGCTTTAAATTAAAGACTTTTTGCTCTGTATTTCAAATAATTCCGTTTAAATACCTTTATATTAAATAAACTAATTGTGAATAAGGAAAATAAGTGCAACAATATTGCATGTTATATTCCAGACAACTAGTTGGTGACAGATGTAACTGGACCCAATCTTTACATACTTTCAGAGGCATTTAATTACAAAATTATACATTACAAGCATGCACTTTCTAACCCAAAAGAACCACAGTTCCATTCAGGGTCTATTCAAAGGGGCACAGGTGAATCCCAGTTAATATTCACCACCTGCATTCAATTAAACGCAATTAATTTTGTGTAGCAGAATATTGTCTGATGGTAAGTAAAGGACGGGTATGATCCTGTGTACCCTATGAGAGAGACCATCTGGATTCAGCCATTAATGTAGAATATGCTTAACCTCACTTTTTTCTTTTCCCTAGGGCAGAAATTGTATTGGGAAGCATCATCAAGAAGAAAGGATGGAGGTAATTTTAACTTGTTAGTTTGAAGCTCTGAGAATACATGAAAATTTATCAAAGAATATTGATATGAGGTTACCTTACTGGTTAAGACTTCATGAACTAAGATCACATTTTTAGCATAAACATTTTAAGATTAGAAATATATTTTGATAGTTGACATTTAAAAAGGGAACAATAGTTACTTCAATATGGGTGTGTATGTACACCCCCATTTATTGTTTGTAATCAGAGACAAATGTATCACCAATGCTTCTATAAAGTTAATTGACAGTTATTGCATATTGGAGAATGATGCTAGGGAGCACAAAGGGTTCAGAAACAATGGAGCTTTGTTTACAGGTATGTGTTCTCTTACGTGGCGGCTGCTTCTCGGTCTGTTTCCGGCACTAGGGACTTAAAGACATCATTTCCAGTGAATACATTAATACAGTAGAACTCAGTAAGCCAATAAGAATTAATACAAATACATAACATTTCCTCCCCCCTTAAATTGAATGTCTCCAACAAGTTCAAAACAAGTCAACATGAACAATACTTAATAAGTCATTATTAATAAGTCAGACGGTCTGGATGTCGTCACTCTCGGAACGGTTGACGGCGAGGCTCTGATGTCGTCATCTTTACACTGGTGGCAAGCTCTGGCGTTTTGGTCTTTCCACGAACGTCATTGGTGGTTAGCTTGACCCATGTTGACATAGAAACTGGAGGATGTCTCTGCATCTGATCAGTTCATGAGGTGTTGCTTTCCTCAGTGTCTGTTGGTGTCGGGGCTGTAGGAAGGTTCAGGTCGAGACTTATGTATTGTTGAATCTGGATTTTCAGCTGGTTCCAATTCCAGCGGATCTGTTCTTCCAGCCAACAGCTAGTTCTATGTCTCCTCCAGGTAATATCCTCCCCCTCCATGGTGTTTCACGGTGGCAGGAGGCAGCATACCATTCGCTGGTGGCAGGATTTTATGGTCCTGCCCTTATCAATAGGGATTCCCATTGAATGCACCCCTCATCGCTGGGAAACCCAGAGTGGAGCTGCGCCGTTGCCAAGACCAGAATATCCTGCTGGTGTAAATGGCAGCAAGATTTCAGCGGTCATCACTGGTCTGGACAGTGTAAGAGACAGGTCCGTTCTGTGCAAGGATTGTGGCAGGAGCCCAATTCTCTCCTGTGGAGTAATTCTTAGCCAAAGCTCCTTGTCCTTGGTGAAAAACTCTGCTCTCCCACCATTCCATTTGACCTTGTTGTTGCTGTTGTACAATCTCTTTTGTTTTCGGAGGTTTCAACAGATCGAATGCCGTTTATAGTTGTCTCTTCATCATTAATATTGTAAGAGAGGGCTTGGTCGTGGAATATCAAGTAGAAGATATTCCCACTTGTGCAGTCTGACAGACTACCTGGTAGTGGCAATCTTGGAAGTCCATCTGCATTACCATGTTGTCTTGGTTGTTGATAATTAATGGTATAAGTATGTGCAGACAAAAGCAGTGCACATCTTTACGTTCCACTTGCTGCATGTGACATAATTCCCATATAAAAAAGGCAATATTACAAAAAAGGCATATTAAATAAGCAATATTACAATAATCATGAGGGACTTCAATATGCAGGTGGGCTGGGAAAATCGGGCAGGTAGTGGATCCCAAGAAAGGAATTTGTGGAATGTCTAAGAGATGGTTTTTTTGGAGCAGCTTGTGTCAGAGCCTACTAGGGAACAGGCAATTCTGGATTTGGTGATGTGTAATGAGGCAGACTTGATTAGGGAACTGAAGGTGAAGGAACCCTTAGGGAGCAGTGACCACTATGATAGAATTTACCCTGCAGTTTGAGAGAGAGAAGCTGGAATCAGATATAACGGTATTACAATTAAATAAAGGTCACTACAAAGACATGAGGGAGGAGCTGGCCAGAGTTGATTGGAAAGGGAGCCTAGCAGGGAAGATAGTGGAATAGCAATGGTAGGAGTTTTTGAGAGTTATTCGGGAGGCACAACAGAAATTCATCCCGAAGAGGAGGAAACATGCTAAGGGGAGGACGAGGCATCCATGGCTGACGAGGGAAGTCAAGGACAGCATAAAAGCAAAAGAAAAAGCATACAAAGAAGCCAGAGGATTGGGAAGCCTTTAAAAGTGAGCAGAGGACAACTAAAAAAGCAATAAAGGGGGAGAAGATGAAATATGAGTGTAAGCTAGCTAGTAATATAAAAGAAGGTAGGAAGAGTTTTTTTCAATATATAAAAGGCAAAAGAGAGGCAAAAATAGCCTTTCGACCACTGGAAAATGAGGCTGGGGAAGTAATAATAGGAAACAAAGTAATGGCAGAGGAACTAAATAGTTACTTTGCATCAGTCTTCATGGTGGAAGACACCAGTGGGATACCAGAGCTCCAGGGGAATCGGGGCACAGGTGAGTGTAGTGGCCATCACTAAGGAAAAGGTTCTGGGGAAACTGAAAGGTCTGAAGGTGGATAAATCACCTGGACCAGATGGACTACACCCCAGGGTTCTAAAAGAGATAGCTAAGGAAATTGTGGAGGCATTGGTGGTGATCTTTCAGGGACCAGAGGACTGGAAAGCAGTCAATGTTATACCGCTGTTTAAGAAGGGAGGGAGGCAGCAGAGGAGAAATTATAAGCTGGTTAGCCCGACTTCGGTCATTGGCAAGATTTTAGAGTCCATTCTTAAAGATGAGATCACACTTGGAAGTACATGATAAAGTAGGACTGAGTCAGCATGGCTTTGTCGGGGGGGGGGTCATGTCTGACAAATCTGGTAGAGTTCTTTGAGGAGGTAACAAGGAAATTAGATAAAGGAGAACCAATGGAAGTGATTTATTTATATTTCCAGAAGGCCTTTGACAAGGTGCCGTATAGGAGACTGTTAAATAAGTTAAGAGCCCATGCTGTTACGGGTAAGATCCTGGCATGGATAGAGGATTGGCTGAGTGGCAGAAGGCAGAGAGCGGGGATAAAGGGGTCTTTTTCAGGATGGCAGCCGGTGACTAGTGGTGTGCCTCAGGTGTCAGTGCTGGGACCACAATTTTTCACAATATACATTAACGATTTACAGGAAGGAACTGAAGGCACTGTTGCTAAGTTTGCAGATGATACAGAGATATGTAGAGGGACAGGTAATATTGAGGAAGCAGGAGGGCTGCAGAAGGACTTGGACAGGTTAGGAGAGTGGGCTAACAAGTGGCAGATGGAGTACAAAGTGGAAAAGTGAGGTTATGCACTTTGGAAGGAGGAATGGAGGCATAGACTATTTTCCAAATGGGAAAATGCTTAGAAAATCAGAAAAGTAAAGGAACTTGGGAGTCATTGTTCAAGATTCTCTTAAGGCTAACGTGCAGATTGAGTCGGCAGTTAGGAAAGCAAATGTAATGTTAGCATTCATGTCGAGAGGGCTAGAGTACAAGAGTAGGGATGTACTTTTGAGACTGTAAAAGGCTCTGGTCAGAACCCATTTGGAGTATTGTGAGCAGTTTTGCGCCACATATCTAAGGAAGGATGTGCTGGCCCTGGAAAGGGTCCAGAGGAGGTTCACAAGAACTATCTCTGGAATGAAGAGCTTGTCGTATGAGGAACGGTTGAGCACTCTGGGTCTGCACTCGGAGTTTAGAAGGATGAGGGGGGATCTTATTGAAACTTACAGGATCCTGCGGAGCCTGGATAGAGTAGACGTGGAGAGGATGTTTCCACTAGTAGGAAAAACTAGAACCAGAGGGCACAACCTCAGTCTAAAGGGACGATCCTTTAGAAGAGAGATGAGGAGGAATTTCTTCAGCCAGAGAGTGGTGAATCTGTGGAACTCTTTGCCGCAGAAGGCTGTGGAGGCCAGGTCATTGAGTGTCTTTAAGACAGAGATAGATAGGTTCTTGATTAATAAGAGGATCAGGTGTTATGGGGATGAGAAAAATATCAGCCATGATTGAATGGCGGGGCAAACTAGATGGGCGCAGTGGCCTAATTCTGCTCCTATGTCTTATGGTCTTATGTGCGATCCACAAATGGTAGTTAGCGGACGATGGCCCATCAACAATGTAAATTCGCTCCCGTACAGGAACTGATGACATTTCTTTACTCCAACGATGATCCCTAATGCTTCCCTTTCAATCTGTCATAGTTACTTTCAGCCTTGCTCAAGATCCGAGATGCAAAAGCAATGGATCTTTCTTCACCCGATGGCATGATGTGGGAGACCACCACTCCTAAACTATAAGGGGATGCATCACAAGCTAAATGTAGGGTAGCAGAATAAGATGCATTAAAACCTCATATTTAAGTAATGCTTCTTTGGTTTGCATGAAAGCATTGTTGCATTGATCCAGCCAGTTCTTGTTCTGGGACAAGAGGTGATGTAATGATTTCATAATGATGGCAAAGAATGGGACAAATCTGTAACAGTTCAACAATCCTAGGAAGGAACACAACTGCATAATATTCTGAGATGCGGGCATCTCTGTATTAGCCTTAACCTTTGAAGGAGATTCATGAAGGCCAGTGGCACCAATCACATGTCCCAAATACTCGACGGAGAACTGGAAGAACTTGCATTTCTCCTTGCGGACTTTCAGACCATAGTCTTCCAATCTCTGTAGAGTGACATCCAAATTCCAAAGATGTTCCTCTCTGTCCCTTCCAGTGACTAGGATATCATCCAGATAACAATGGACTACGCTTCGTCCACTCAGGATCTGATCCATTGCTCTTTGAAACAATGCAGAAGCTGAGGTGATACCAAATGGCAATCTTTGGTACCAAAAAGAGCCTTTTTGTGTCATGATTGTCAGAGGTTCCTGTGACTTATCGCCCATATTCATCTGTAAGTAAGCCTGGCTCAGGTCAATTTTACTGAAATGTTGGCCTCCTGTCAATCCCACAAACAAGTCTTCAATGTGGGGTGTAACGGGTACTGTTCCGTACATAACATTGGATTAATGGTGACCTAGATATCTCCACAAATCCTTATAGATCCATCCTTCTTGATGACTGGAACTATTGGTGTGACCCATTCGCTAATTCTGATACGTTCCAAGACTATTGTCTTCACAAGTCGTTCCAAATCAGCTTCCACCTTCGCCTAATAGCAAATGGTACAGACCTTGCCTTCAAGCATTTTGTTTGGCTTCCTGCTTTTATTTTCAGTTTAACTGTAATATCTACCATGCTCTCAAATACTTCCTCAGAAACAAGTGTGCTTTAAAACTTTTGTGAGGCCTGACTCTGATTCCAAGTTCCATAGAAACAGCAATTTTCATGGCCTTTTTCAGAATAAGGTTACTCTCCGTTAACAAATATTTCTGCATCGCTTCACTGCGCAGACCACAGATGAATCTGTCCTGAATAGTGTCGTTCAGCACATCTCCAAACTCCCAATGTTCTGCAAGTCTTTTAAGCACAGCTACAAATTGCACAATTGACTCTCCCTCCTCTTGGTTTCTCTTGTGGAATCTAAAGAGCCCTGCAATCACCAAAGGCAAAAAATGTGCTTGCAAAATATCTTCTTAGGTTTTAGTGCCTGGCTTCTCAGATTGCACTAAACTACGGAGGAGATTAAACGTTTTTCCTCCATCATGCTGAGGAAATTGAGCACCCCAGTATCTTCAGCTATTTTGTTTGCGCAAAATGGCCAAAGCACTCCATTTAGTAATGCCATTGCTCCACATTTTCATCAAAAGGGTCCCACGATGCCAAAAAATCCCACCATTTTCCTTACTAATGAAAGTTTCCTGTATGTGCACTTCGCAACCTGCTTCCTTGATTTTTTTTTTCCTCACAAAGCAACAATCCGAGCTTCAGCCTCTTATTTAACACACCCAGCTCTATAACTGCTGCACAGTATCATTACTCACATCAACACAGCCTGTCAGGTCCAGAGCACATGGGAAAAGTTCATTTTCTAACTTTTTTTCCCTGACTTCCTTGTCTTGGTGGCTAGCAGGTGCTGTTCGTCATTGCCAGTGTTTATGTTGTAAATTTGAGAATGACGCTGGAGAGCATGGAGGGTTAAAAGCAACGGAACTTTAATTATAGGTGTGTGTTCTCTTGGCTGTGTCTTCTCAGCCTGTTTCCCACAGTAGGGATTTATGATGTCACTTCTGGTGAATACATGAATACAGCAGAGCTCTGTAAGCCAATAAGACTTAACACAGTACATAACTTTCAAATACAATAATGTTTCAAAACATATTGAGATTGTAATTCAGCATGTTGTATTGAATGTGTGCACTGTTTGAAAGACTTCACCTTTTTCCTCTTTTGTAAAGAGTATGCCAACAATATTTCCATTCAGGAGCAGAATGGTAATAGCCCATCTCCTTTGAGAGATCAACATTACCTTTCATTCTTTTCACTATATGCTACAAAATCTTCTCTGAGGAAATTTTATGAGTTGTGGACATTGCTGGCTAGGTCAGCATTTATTGCTCATCCCTGTTATCTCTTGAACTGCATTTGTATCTGCGATGAGGACTACATAATTTACTGATGTATTCCAGAGTAGTTCAGTGCATTCACTCCATGACTTTTTTTCACCTTCCACTTCTGCTTCCCTCCATGGATTCCCTGTATCTTTATCAACCTGCCAAAGCATCTACTTTTAAACTCTCTGCCTATTATCTTTTCATTCAAGGGTTTTGCAGTGACCCAATGCAGACATTCCGATGCTGCCTTTTGGTTAATGCTGCAGTACTGCAAGTTCTTTTTGATAATAGTTCGAAAAACTTGTACTGCTTTGTAAATTATTTCAAAACATGAAAGGTATGAATTTGGTACAAGAATTGTACCCTTTTGTAAATATTGTAGTTCAACAAACTCTTTTAAAAGATACAGCACATCAATGCCCAAACAGTGAGTTTTGTTGAATTCTGTTATGTTGTTTTGTGACTTAACACGTCACATGATGGATTTCTAGCCATACAGAGCAGATGCCAGTCACAGACCAGGCATTTCCCTGAAAGAACCAGGTAAATAGGAAGGGTAAGTGCCTTGCTCTGGCCAATACACCTCCCTGTAGCTGGTTACATTAGCAGAGACTGAAAAGCATCTCAGCCAAGCCACATGCAGAAAGCTACAAAGCTGAAGTGAGAAACATGACTTTTAAGGATAAAGATTATAATCAGAACTATTCCATGACAAACACTTAACATACTTCCAACAACTTTCTCTGCATTATTTTAGTACGTTAATGTCTGAACCATAATAGCAGAGAGGAGTTTGATTTTTTTAAGCACTTGTATTAGACCAGCATTGATAAGAATCTCAATGTCCTGAAACAGAAGGTTGATGTAATTATTTTTCTACAATTAAACTGAAACATTTTCTGATTTGCTTTGGGAGTGAATTAAAAAGCTCTGTATTCTCATTGTCTTATTAGTAATACAGTATTGTACAGAATTGGTCAAATTAACCAAGCCCTTTATCAACATGTCCTGTTTTCTCTTCACAGACGATCCAGCCTTGTCATTACCACTAAAATATTCTGGGGTGGAAAGTATGTAACCCGACATTTACTTTTTAAAAATAGAGTAAAACAGTTATTTTTAAAGACATGTAATTGATGAGCTATTACAGTGCTCTCAGTTAGTGAATGCAACTTACAGCTCAGCTTTGCAGGGCCAGAAGGGTATAGGGTCAATGTGAACTCGGGTATACTGGATTAGCTGGGCTGAACTAGGGGGGACTGCAATTTGACACTGGTGAACTAGAAAAAAGTCAACTATTTTTCATGCATGAGGATAGGATTGGGCTTGGCTTGAAGAATCAGCACTTACGCCTGGAAATTGTACCCAGCAAGAAGTCAATTCCCTTGGAAGGAGGGAAAATTGTAATTGCTAAGCTTCGACCATTGAGGTTGTGTAACTCTTCAATAGTGTTATTGGTAAATAAACTGTTATCTTGTTAACGAACTAAAGGTACTTGTTTAGAAGGGAATATCAAAAGTGTTTTGATCAGTTGATATATAGATGTATGAGCTGTTTACCCATATACAGTTGGCACCTTTAACATTAAAAAAAGTCCTAGGGCACTTCACAGATATTAGGCCTTATGTTCTGCCTTTCATTATGTTTTCCTCCCTGTGCAGAAACCCCATTCCTTCATTTAACCCTTTCCATGCAGCTAAAATTGAAATGCTTCCCAGTACATTTTGAACTGGTACTCCCAAATGACTTAGCAAGTTGAGTAGCAGAGCAGTCAAAACAGGTGGGTCCCAGGTTTGATTCCTTGATTCCTGGTCTTTGCCAAGTTAGCAAATCTAAGCCAGAATCATAATAAGGACACCCATGACATTGGGTTATTAAGGCAAAAGCAAAGGTTGGTTTTCTTTACCTGGTCACGGTCCTTATTGCCTTACTGGCACCAATAATGAAGATTCTCTGATGAATAGTGGTAAAATGATACAAATATTAAGGAGCTACTGGCAACCAATCAGGCATTCCATATCTTCAGGAGGGAATTGAGAAGGTTAACCAAAAAACAGAGCAAGAAATTATATTGCTTTCATCATTTTGTGGTTCATTGTGTGCGTTTGAATGGAGAGCACACCTATTTCACGTAGGATATGTGTGACTGAAAAATGCTTGCAATTAATGAGGAACTCAATTCTCTCATATTTTTCTCTTTGAAATCATCTGTCTTGCCCATGCACAGTTTCACCAGATTTGTAACCTTTTGAGTTATGTGGAAAACTACAAGTCAAGTTCCAGGCAGAATGGAAAGCCTGGAGTCCCAAGTGACCTATAAAATATACAGGGGTAATTTTTACGTATGCAGGCAAAATAAGGAAATTGTAGGTGCACACCCCACAGTTTTGCATCAATTCACTTCAATGCACAGAATATTGTGGGAAATATGCCTTTGATTTCTGTACAAGCACCCTCGGCAGGTGAAGCTTTGCACTAGAATCATGTATTGATAACATTTACCTTGTAGATGAACAAATATGAAGCATTTGTAGATTTGACTGCATTCTTGTCCTAGCTTGGTTATTTGCTTTGTGGTTCTCCACCTGCTGTAGTGTTATTATTCAAGGAAGTTAAACTATCCAGCTTTTATTACTACCTGCTAAGTGCTGTATGATTAGAACATAAGAACTAGGAACAGGAATAAGTAATTCAGCCCCTCGAGCTGTTCCGCCATTCAATATGATCATGGCTGACCTTGTCTCAGCCTCAACTCCATTTTCCTGCTGTTCTCCATAATCCTTCAACCCATTACTAATTAAAAATCTGTTTATCGCCTCAAATTTACTCAATAACTTGGCATTCACCAATGGGGTAGTGCATGCCACAGATTCATGAACCTTTAAGAGAAGTAGTTTTTCCTCATCGCTGTTTTAAATCTGTTACCCCTTTTCTTGTACCATGGTGCTGTGGTCAATGCCGGGGAATAAGAATCTCAAACCTGTTGGACAAAGATAAGATGTGCAGGTTATGTGATTGTCCATGCTAAGTTGCCCCTTAGTGTCCAAAGATGTATAGGTTAAGGGGATTAGCAGGGTAAATACATGGGTTTACGGGATTAGGGCCTGGATGGGACAGAGTCGGCGCAGACTCAATGGGATGAATGGCCTCTTCTGCACTTTAGGGATTCTATGACTCTATGATAAGAGCTGCGTCTCCTTCAACCCTACCTCCTGGGTTCCTCTACATGCCTCAATCACAGTCACACTCTCTCTTGGCCAAATTCAAGATAATTAATCTAAGGGGTGTGACTGCCTCCTGAAACACAGCATCCAGGTATCTCTTCCCCCTCCCTGATGTGATGCAGTGTCTGGAGTTCAGACTACAGCTCATCAACTCTGAGCCGGAGTTCCCCGAGCAACTAACACATGCTCCAGATGTGTTCACTAGGAACACAGTGGGGTTCACCAGGAACCACAGTGGGGTTCACCAAGTACAACATATCACCTGGCCCTCCATCCCTATTTTGTTAGTTTATAATTTGTTTTTACTTTTTCAACTGGTTTTTAGCTTCTTGATCTGTACAATATTGCTCCTTATTACGTTTAATCTAATGGTGTACAGTACCTGAGCACCTATTGTTCCTGCAGTTTGATCACAGAGGATATCTTAACATCCGAATCATAAATCGATATTTTCATAGGTTTACCAATGTATAGCTCAGTGCTATAGAGGGTTTGAGATTGCAATAGAAATGTGTTTTCAAACACAGGTCTACTGTTCCTGGTAGCCCTACTTTTACATGAACTTGTCCACATCAATGAAGTTACAAGTATTATTTGGACGAGTGATCTAATTAACCAAACTTATTACTAAATGTTGACCGTTAAATAATACCATGGTTATCATTTGTGTTTCCCTTGCAGGGCAGAGACTGAGCGAGGACTCTCTCGAAAGCACATTATAGAAGGTAGGGCACTACACTAGTACAAAAAATGCTGTTTGTCAATGATTGGTTAATGCCTCCATTAAAGTGTGAAATGTTCATTTGATGTGAGCGCATTAAAAGCTTTATGATAACATGACTGAAAGTAATTCCTACCTTGTTGAACTTTACAGTAATTATAAGAATTTTGAATCTTCAGTAAGACAAAAATCACCATGTTCCTGGCAGGAAAAAATGGAAAGTCGTGCTTACGCAGGGCGAAGATGGCACTTTCTTTATCAGGAGTACAGGCATAAATAACAGATTTAGTGTTGCAGAATGCAAAATAAATGATACTGCTTAACTTGGCCGACAGAAGAAGATGCTGTAGATCTCTGGTTTTGAAGAAAATACATTTAATATGCAAAGCTCACCATTCTATTAACCATTTCTGCAAATCATAAACTTCCATAGGGAACTAAACATACAAAATAATTCATTTGTTCTTTTACTGTAAAGTACTAGTTACAGTTCTTATTCTTCCAGCCATATACAATTCTGAGCAGGCCAAAGCTTCATGAGATTGTCAGACTGATCTTTTAATGGGTATATGTGTTCTGCTTTTGCAGGACTGAAGGCTTCTCTTGAGCGATTGCAGTTGGAGTATGTGGATGTGGTATTCGCTAACAGGCCAGATCCAAACACACCTATGGAAGGTGAGTTTCATTGCCTAAGTGGAGAACTATCACTAACTTTTTATCTACAAGTTTAAAAACGCACTCATTTACTCTCTCCTCTTTCCCACCCCCAAAACCTTCCAGAAACTTTCACGATTCAAGAAATAAAAATTGATACATCTTTATAACAATCAGCAAACTATTTACTAATCACTAGCCTGAAGTTACCTTCCAATTGGGAAAATATTTACTGGGTTCATTTGACTGATCATTTAAGATACAGATGTAAAGGTTTAATTAATGGGGCACATCAACTCACCTGCATTGAAATAATTTCCAATGTCACATTCTCACTTTTCTCCCTTTTCAGCACCTTGTCTCTTCAGTACACATGCTTGTTGAAATACAGTTCCACAAGTAGCAGTAATCCTCAAATACCCTGTCCATACATTTTTTGATTGAGGAACATCCGTGGTTCTCTTCACCAGCTCAGTGTCACTGAGCCCACTTGTTGCACCCGAACTACAGGCCTGTCTGAGATCAGCTAACTCATCACGAAGCTGGATTCAAGCCAGAGATACTCTACTTTTTGTTCAATAGCTGCAAAGATTGCAAAACTTTGATATGGTGTGCTTGTTTCCACCAACCAGTGTGAAGTTTGAGGTGTATAAGTTTAATTTAGCTGACTTTTCATTAAAAGTTTAAGCAATCTAGATAATTCACTGGAACATCAGGACATGGTAGCATACAATGGACATGTATAAATTTTATTCCATACTGTGACATTAACTGGTTTTATTCACTTAATTCAGGGAGCATGTCCACACACTCCCTTATAGATGGAGGAAGAAAGCTGTTTCTGGTATACTATCAATGTGTGTTCTAGCAGGGACTTGAGAGAAGTTGCCCATCTGGACTCTTCATTGCATGAATTGTCCAAGAGACCTGTTTAAGGAATGATGCTGTTTAAGGATGGTGATTTCCTAACAAATATAAGTTCAGAACATTACACATCCTGTTCTTTATTTTTGGTTTTTGCTAATGCTTTTTTGTTAAAGCTAATAGAACTTTTTTTTAATATTTACTTTTAGTGGAAAATCTTTAAAATCAGGTGCCACAATATGGTCAAGTCCAGTACTGTCACACCTGATATATGGGTTCAGATACAACAGAGACCACTTAGACACGGGCTGAAAATGAAATATTTGGTCAAGCTTAGTGCAGTTTCCACAGCACATGTCTCCATACAAATGGGGCTGAGTCAGCATTAAATGGGTCTAATTTCAATTCCAGGTGGCTTAAAATGTATAAGGAGAAACTCGGAACACCATGACATTTATGGAGAATAGGCACCTTGGACAAGGTGGCATAGTGGGCATTCTAGCCTGGACTAATGGGATAATAGTCTCCTTGGTGTATTGGTTGTGAAAGTCCGATGTGAAATGAATTTAGACAATTTACTGGACAAGGTTCACCCCACAAAACCTTCAATAATTTGGCACTAGGTGGCTTGCAGATAGCAATTTCATTCAAAGAGCTCCTGGATGGCTAGTGTAAGCAATGGAAAAATGTCACATTGGTTTAATAAGGGGCATTCTTCACGGTGCTTTGTAGTGCATCAACAATTCTTGACTATGCTCTTGGACTACTTGATATTGGGACTAAAATGGAAAATATTCAATTTGCCAAAACTGATATCCTCATTTTGTGAGAAGTATTTATACCATCGTTTGTTAAAGCAGGAAAACTTAGCTGATCTCAGCTCGGGCAGTATTTGCAACACTGCACTTAATCTTCATATTTCTTTACTGGGTGGGGGGAGATGTCAGCCAGAGTTTCCACTCGTGATCATTTAGTTTTCATCCAAAATTATGAATAATATATATGGATGTTAGATGAAATAAGATCAGACTTGGTTGTGATACCATGCATAGATGAATACACTCCTCTCTCATTATGGCAAAACATCCCACTATGGACAATTGTATGGCAGTCATTATTCCAGTTCTAATAACAGTAACTTAATTTCTGCTGAAATCACATTACTTGCTCGACTTTTTTGCAGGTTGTTTTTGTTCTCTGTTCCTTCTCATAGTTTAACATGGAATATACATATAGAAATAAAGCCGTATTGGATGACTTATAATTCTGTAAGTTAAATACATTAATCAGCATGTCAGCAAAATGGTAGTACCATTTTAAATCGTCAGGATCATCCAAAGGATTCTTGTAGTGGAAGTCCTTCACAGTTGGTTACAGAAATGTTCTTGTTATAACAAGCTAGTAATGGTAAAAGTGACTAAATATGATAGTGCTGTGTCTTCACCATTAGTCCGTATGGTGTAAGATACGTAAACTGGTTTATAAAACAATGTCCCTTTTGTAGCCCTACATAAACTGTATATGTGCCTGGCTGTATGGATGCTCTAAGCTAATTTTCAGTGGATGCCCGTCAAAGATTCAAACTTTAAGTCTACAATCCTGATGTCGATATTGCAGGTACAATTTGGAATTACAAATGCATCTTGCAGCTGATTATAGACAGTAGATTTCAGGGGCGTGAAAATACAGTTTGGTGTGGAAGTTCAGTTGCATGGTGCTAGCTATCAAATTTGTGATTTTTTTTTGCAGATTTGTAAGGTGTCTTGTATATTTTGCAAATATGATCATTGGCTCAGTGTGTGTTGCAGGTCTGTTCACTTTTTGGGTTTCTGTTTTTGTACCTTCACACTTCTTGAAGAACAGAGTGAAGTAATAGAAGGATTCACCAGCTGATTTAACAATTTGAATTCCCTTTCGTGGTCTTAATGAGGGGGGTGTTAGGGAAGGAAACTTTGGAGTTTGTTCAGTACCACTTGTAGGGGAGAGGGTGGGGTGCCAAAATCCATACATTGAAATGCGTAAGAAGTTACCCCAATTCAGATATCCTGCTGGATGTCAGCCCAGAGCTGAAGATCTATTTGCCAGAACTGTCTGGAGTTCAGTTCAAATCCTGAACCTGCTGACTCAGGTGAGAATGCAGATAACACTGTTTCACTTTGGTTAACTTACTGTCCTAAAGCCAGGAATGAAAGACTGATTTATTAACATCAGCTGTTCCGTGTAATCTCTTGATAAAAAACTTCTTGTCCAATACTTAGAAGTCATCACTTCAAAATACTTCTGTTGTCAGTATAGCATAACAGCTCAGAAAGCTATCTCCAGAGGGAATCCCAAGTATGGAAAGACTACACGTTACAGATGCTGGGGGTTTTCCATAGTTCAGCTGATCAGAATATAAAAATTATGAATCTCAAAAATACCCTATACTGAAACCAAGGTAACAATACTGATCATCTTTGCTAGCAGTTTTTATCATTTACAGTTTAGATTTTCACCATTTCTATGTAATTCTATTTGAGTCTTCCACTTGTAATTTGTATCTACTGCTATCATAGTTTTTCTCAGCTGTTCTGATTTCACCCCTTGAACATTCATTGTTACACCTTCGCACACACGAGTCCCATAAGATTAAGAACTTCAGTGGTAAAAGCAATATTGAGTTATAGAGACATGATCTCAAGGTTCCGCCGAGTTGGCTGATGTCAAAGTGAGCAGCAATGTCCTAGTCAGTAATTGTCAGTAGACAATTGTGTTCCATTAGGGAGCTAGTTAGAATACTTACTTGCGTTTTTTTCCTTGCACTACATTGATTGGAGCTAGGAACTTAATTGCTGTCTCAATCAAAGTGTATGATTTTTGCACTATAACCTGAACTAGTTGGGCTGGAGTGGTCAGGTGTTGGGAGGTTTGACACAAGGTGCAATAAGTGGCACTTAATATAGTGCCTTTAAATATTTCAAGGTGTTCTTCGAGGACAGTGGGAAGAATTAACACCAGGCACAGATTCTGAGAGGGAATTAACTATGTGGATTTTCATGAGGTTTTGAAAGTGCAAGATACAGAGATGTAGTGTGCTCTCTCATTTTGTGTGTGCATGAGCAATTTGTTCAAATGCATAGGATCTTCTAAAAAATTTTTGCCCAGCATATTAAAGGGGACGACTTAGGCAGGGCCTGCACAGGAACCTCTGGGTTGCTGTGCAGCTGTACCCCTCAGATTAAATATTGGAGAGGTGGGAAGACTTTTGCAAAGAAGTCCAGGTTGCAGGTGTGTAACTGTTACCAGTGGTAGCATGACAACCGCACAGATCAGATCTAGAAGAGCACAGTGGTGGAGGCTGGGATGTTGGGCCAATCTTTTTGGAACAATTTGACAGTCCTCAAGCTTATTATACCTGTCAGTTGAATCTAAATCTAGTACTGTGCTGATATTTTTCCCACTGCCACTTCTACCATACTAATCCACTCAGCCTAATTCATACTACATTCCACCCCTGCAGTTGATTGTGTCAAGTATGTTTGATTAGTACTGAATTTAAAATCTAACCAATGTAGGTAAACAAAAGGGATACTGTCTTTTTAAACTGAAAATTTTCATACCTGATGGAATGCATTACTTTTATTTTGTTCATTGTGCCTTTACAAGTTGGATATATTTTATAATGAATATGTATGTTTCTGATAAGACATTTCACTGGGCTACTGTTTTCTGAACTGGAAGGTCATGTGTATATGTATGTGTATATATATATATAGAATTTACTCATGCCTCTCCCGTGCCCTAAATTCTGCAATGTAATGTGCCTTCAGCTGTAAACTCTGGTTTTCTTAAATCTTCTTTTATTACCAGGGGATCCATTTAGTTCTTCAAAGTCAAGAACATTCATCATTGAAGGTACACAGTACCCAAGAAATGAGTATTAATACGTAGCTGTTTCTGAGGCATTTTATGGGACAGATTGTTTGTTCACTCTGCTCCTACTTCCTCTCCTTCCACCCACAGAAGTAACTTCCCCATAAAATGCAAGTTACCTGACTTATAAAAACATCTTGCAAGTAAACAAAAATGATTCTATCCTACCCTTTTGCTTCTTTTTTTGAACATGTTCCTTCATTTTTGAACGCCTATTCCTCATTCCTGAAACTTGCATGTTGCCCAATTGCCATCCACTAGGTCTCAGCACTTTATTTGAGTTTCCATTTACTACGTGCTTTCAGGTTTGCCAGCATTTCATTTTGAATTCCTGTCATTCTGTGAATGGTAGGTCTGTGTATAGTAATGTTACAGAGAGAATGGATCTATTCTTAGAAGGTTAACTGCTTACTTTATTTTTATACAAGTCTTGTTCCTAATTTTATTTGAAATTAAACTGTATATCTCATCCTACCTGAGTGTTTGCTTTGGCTGTTTTTTATTAATTAAATGTTTGCGAGATGGTGCCAATTCATTTCATTTTCTCTTGCATTTGTGAACTTTATCCCCTCATTTCCTTGTTGCTGAATTTTTTTTGTGTTGGCGCTATGAGCAATGTGTAATAAGTAGGCCATTAAGACTTTTAATCCTAATACATATAAATCAATATATTACCAAAATGAATCTTACGAAAAGACAGCCTTCCCATTTCCCATTGCTTAATGACACATGTATGTAGAAGTAGAATGGGGATGGAGGAGGTTGACACAACTGTAGCTAAACTTGGGTAAGTATGAAACTACCAAACTGAAACCTGTTCTTCTGGTCACTTTGAATAAGCAGCAGGAAGTTTAGTTCTAATGCATTTAAGATCTCATGGTTTCCACCCACCTTCTCTTCACCTTGTCCACTCTCCCCCTGCCATGTCCTAACGCTCTCCAGAATTAGTTGTGCATTACTGGTGTGGAATACTACCTCAAGAAAGTGGTCCACCCTCTCACTTTCCCATCAGGCTTGCACCTGTTTTAACAATTGATTTAAACCAAATAGAACCCATCTTGGATAAAGTAGGAAAGTCCTAAAATGGCCAGAGCAACTGGTAAATATGAATCCTGCAACCGTATTAACCCCTTTACCAGCCTGACAAGCATCTGCTAGTGTGATTGTTGTGATAGATGCAGTGGAATTCTCTTGAGAGCAATTGTAAATTAATTGCCAGTTACCTGAAACAGAACTTCGATGTTAAAAGTTTTCACTTTGATTACAAAAAGTAATCAAGTTTTCTGCAGTGCCAATTACCTGTTCATTGACCTGGCTGATGGAGGTTTACTACCCTAATTGAAGTATTAACCATATATACTCAAGATGTTGAGTATTGGTAAATTAAACATGCCTCCATTCCCCTAGTGTGAAACACAAGATCTGTAACTATAGTCAAATCCATGTGGACGTTAAATAAAGGTGAACAAAAAGATATAAGATTGAAATTTTTGTATTCGTACAAGATTACATTTCAATTAATATAAATAGTTTCATACACTGGGAGAAAGAAGTTCATCTTATTGAGAGTTTGATACAAATTGTATTGATCTTTTGAGAGTTCCACTGTATTTTGTAATGTTATGTCAATGCCATTCAAATCTAAGTATAGGTTGGCATCACCCTAAGTAACTTTTGTTTAAGCCTATAAATAGATTTGTGGCAATGAAGGGGTTAAGCAGTTGTTAAAGGGTAATCATTTTATCTGGGAGCACTGGGCCACATTTATTTAAGAGGGTGACAGGTTGTGGTCCCATTGGCTTGGTGAGATTACCTAGTGAGCAGCTGAGTCATTTGAACCATGATGGTGTCAAGTCCATTCCCAAGTCTGGCTGAGTCAGCTGATCTTAGTCAAATAATTGTCATCAGAACTACCAGGTTAGGGAGAGGAAAATCAGATGGGATTCAACTCCTGATTTTTTTTAGTAGCCCCTGCTACAAAGTATGGGGTAAAAACAACATCAAGCTCCATTGTGATGCTTTCTACAGTTGAATATTTCCATGGTTCACATGAAGAATGGCAATGTGGGTGAGATAGCAGAAGGACAGTGCCAATGAAACTACACTACACTGTGGAGTTGGCACCTTCCAGAGATAAGAGCAGGAAGATTTTTTTTAAAAGGCTGTGTAGGTTACTGAGAGCCAGAGACTTGGCGTGCATTTTTAATTTCCAAACACAAATTTTGAGGATGCTAACTAATAGAATCGTGACAAATTTGAGATATTATGTTGTAATCACAGTCTAACTTTGCCATTAGGGCTTCATTCAGGGCACGACATGTTAATGCCTATTCAGCCATCTATGGCTGTGCATACAGTTAGTTGCATTGCTGAAAGTGACCATTTAGTGCAGGTTTCATTGTGCATTAATAACTGATTATTGCAAGCCCTAACATAGGTTAATTTTAGTGATAGACTGGTACTTTTTTTTTTAGCTAAGCTGGTCCTGGTGTAAAATTTTGCTAGGTGTTGCAGTGCCATTGCTGAACCACTGAGCTGTCACTCCTCATTCAGATTGTCCATATGGATTTGCTTCGCGATCCAATGTAAGGAATTGTTCAACTACCTTGCATTAGCTTGATTCTGTTCACGAGGCTAAAGGGATGCTGTAATAAGTCTTTGAAGGCAGAAGTCCCCTCCCCAAAATCCCTTTATTTACAAGCCTGATAACAGGTGTTTTCAGTTAGCAGTCGACACGAGGAGTCCCAGAGGAACTGCCACTCTTGGTTAAGTACAAAGCAAGAGGCTCCCTGATTGGCCCATCAATTTGACCCTTAATCAGGGAATTCATATTTTAACAGGCCCACCTCAATTGCCTGATTAAAGTCATTACAGATGCGAGTAACAGGGGGGACTGTACAACATCAGGTTAAGTCACATTTGTATATTTGGGATACCTGCTATTTCAGAGCATTGAAACTAAAGTATAAAAGGAACATGAGTCTTGAGGGGAGCACATCCAGTGAGATGCTAAAAGCCCAGGTGGGGTTTGGGTGGCAGTGTTAATAAAATATATGATGTATGTTAAACACGAAGGTGTCCCCTGGGGTTGCATTAAGACAGAATACAAATGGATAAAGTTAAGAAATGGAATTGAAATGGTGAAATCCTTTACCTGGCACTGAATAATAGAGATGCAATAGAGGAGAATAACTGTAGACTGGAATAAAGGTAGCACATGTGATTGAAGTTGGATGATAGTGATCAAAATGTAGATAGGTTCCATGTAAGAACAGAATAAAATAAGAATCAATGAGGATGCTGTAATTGAAAAGGTCAAAGTTCAGCAAGGTATAAAGATATCTGCTCCAAATTAACTGGGCAACAAAACGTCAGATGGGCAATAGGAAATCTTCAAATATCAAATTGATCAAGTGCAGAATAACTGCATTACTGCAAGGCATAAAGGGGGTCATCGAATAATGGAGCTCCATTACATTATAGTAAACTAATAGTACAGACTTGAATATTGCTGAAAAAAGAGACATCAAAGCTTTTCATCTTGCACTCATCAGGCCACTTGCAAGAATACCATTATAAGGGGAAAACAACAATTTATACTGAATGAGAAGAGCATGCTGATTAGTTGGCAAGTGGACTCAGGTCGATTCATTTCCATGAAGAATACACTAGTTGATAGTGACTGACAGATAACTGCCAAACATTGTTTGAAATTTAAATAAGGCAGCTTTACCCCGATTGATCAAGGCATTACCCTAGGGAAAGAATCAGTGAATGGCTGTCATTTATTTTGTTTAGATGAAATAGTGCGTATACATGTTCTTTCTGTCTGCTAAGCATGGGTCCTGTGTCTTCAGGTATATAGCTATCAGCACATGCAAATGTGTCACACTGCAAGCCCAAATGACTATCTTAAATTGGTTGTCAGTGTAATTGTTAACAGACTAAGGATTATTTCACTTTTCAGGGCCAAAAGTGACAACCTTAGGAAAAGTGCCCAGTCTACCCCAGATTACCCTGGAAGGTCAAGGTATCTCAAAAGTTTGAATAACAGGTAAAGTACAATGCTGTAGCAACACAAGTGGTGTTTGCCACTAACAAAATGCTGCAGTCGAACCGAAATGATGTTCTACACCTATAAGTAATGTGGTATATGAATTTCAGTGCCAATGTGATGCTAGGTATGCAGTTCATCTGTCCCAAAGACTGGCAGATCTTATCAAACAGCATGTTTCAGCTGCTGTCCACTAAGGGCAAGGTACCCAACCAGTTCATGCTTGCAAAACTCAAAACAGTGTCCAACATTAGATGTGATTTTGTGATTGGACAACATTTGTGAAATAATTCAGTGTGCTAAGAATTACAATGACAACTAATTTATGATTGTCTGTTGGCTCGCAGTGTGATGCATTTGTGTGTTCTGGAAGCTACATATATGAAGATACAAGGTTCTGTTCTTTGTAGACCGTAAGAGTATGTAGACACATTGCACCTATTTCAGCTAAACTGAATAAGCGACAGCCATTCGCTGATTCATTCCCCAGGGCAAGGGTCAAGCTACTTAAATTTCAAACAATGCTTAACAGTTATCTGTCAGTTACCATCAACAGGTGCATTCTCTGTGGCAATGCCTCAACCAATCAGAGTCCACTTGCCAACCAATCAGCATTCTCTTCTCATATCATATAAATTATTGTTTTCCCCTTATACTTGTATTCTTGTGAAGTGTCCTGATGAGTGCAAGATGAAAAGCTTTGACATGTCTCTTTTTTCAGCAATACAACAGACTAAACTGAGGCTTAAAATGGAGACATATGATCAAGTTGAATCTTAACAATACTTGAGATAATCATGAGGAATATAGAAAGTGTAGTAGTGAGATGAGAAAGGGAATCAAGGACAGCTAACAGATTTGTTAGAGGCATGCCTTGAAGAAATAACTATAGGTAAAGGGACTGTTATGACTATGTAGTACATGGATTTCCAGAAGGTATCCAACATGTCACATGGGATGTTTGTTGGAAAAATTCAGTAATTTGCTATGAGAAAAAATGTAGCCAAACAAGTTGGGTAAAGGGATGTTGTTCAGATTGAAGAAGAGTTGTATCCCAGGGATTAATGCTAAGTGAACTTCATGCGTTTGCTATATATAGATGATTTGGGCATGTGGATTAAAATTCAAAATTTGCCCATTTCATTTTGGTGTTACCGCCAATCAGTGAGGTCAGCAAGAGTTCAGGAAGGCAGAGACACATTAGCAGAATTGGAAAAGAAGTGTCATGAGATTTAATGTGTGAGGTAATACATTTTGGAAGAAGAAATAAATAATTATCACCTTTAAGATTTAATCAATAGTGTATCAGAGTAAAATAACTGAGTTTGCCCTGAACATTAGTTAGAGAAAAGGGCTTGAATTTATATAGTGCCTTTCGTAACCTGAGGGCATCCAAAGCTTTACAGACAATTAAGTACTTTTTTCAACTGTAGTCATTCTTTTAATGTTGGAACCACAGTCAGTTAAGAGTACAGTTAGGTTTTGGGACTCTATAATAGTGCAAACATTAAAACAATGAAGAGCATACATCACAAACAGAATTTTCTGGCCATTTGCGTCGACGGGATTTTCTGGTCCCACTTTGGCTGAGTGCTAAATTCTCTGGTGGCGGGTTGTGAACGGCTCGAGTATCCCGGCCCACATGTTCAGGGACGTGATGGTTACAAGGAGATGTTTGAGGTTTTGGGATCATTTTCACTGGAGCAGAGAAGGGCAAGAGATTTAATTGAATTTTTATGAGTTTTCGATTCAATAGGGACAGACTATTTCTCAGAGTGGGGTGAGTCAGCAATGAAGGGTCATCAATTTGAAATGATCACAAAGAAAATGAGAAGGAAGATTGAGGGACATTTCTTAAGAGTGGTTTCTTTAAGCAATGGAATGTTTTGTCACAGGGAGTGGATGAAGCGTAGATCATTGTCTTTTAAGGGAAACTGACATAGATATTTGAAGTAGAAGGGACAGAGCTTTTGGGAATGTGCTATCCAGTGGGATTTAATTTGGTTTATTCTAGCAAAGAGCTAGCACAGGTGCAATAGAGTGAATGGCCTTTTTGTGTAATCATATTGTCATGCAGCACACAAGGAGGCCATTCAGGCCATCATGTCTGGGAAACGAGGAAAGAATGGCCTATCTTGTAGAATCGTAATCATGCAGCTCACAAGGACTCCATTCTGCCCATCATGTCTGTGCTAGCTCTTTGGAAAATCTACCCATTTAATCCCAGTCTCCTTTTTCCCTATAACCCTGCATATTTTTCCTTTTCAAATATGTATCCAGTTCACTTTTGTGTACTGAAAACTTATGTGGTTCTATTTAAACTTGTGCAGTGAAGATGCAGCATTGTGACCAGATGAGAGCTTTGGTAGCTGCACCTCTGTACAATTATGTAATCTACACCTCCAATAACATTCGTACCAGTCGATCACTAATTGTTTTGGTCCTAGCCTTTGTGTTTTGTTAAAGCCTTGACTTTCCTTTTCTGTTTGATTAAAATGAAAGCCTGCTAAACTACTTAATGCATCACCTATAAAGTAGCAGCCCTGTCAGAATTACTGCTGAATTATTTGTGCTTTTGTCTATGGTGCATGTTTAGCATTTTCAACCTTTGTCTTTTTCTCCTTTTATCTTTGGCCTCTATGTGCCTGTGCATAATTTTATGAAAAAGCTGCATGATGACAGATTGGGCTGAGAAGCCTTGGTGGGATTATAGATTGTTTTTTGGGGGTTCTTTTTTTAAAAATATTTTATTCCACAAGTCTGGCAATAAAAATTAAGATATGCCTTGCAAGCAATGTATTCATGTTACAGGGCCAGACAGGATGGAGGAGAGGGAGGAAAAAATTGGCCAACCTGCATTCTGAAATCAGTAATAAAATGTTTTTTTTTGAAATATCAATGCTTAATGCTGCAAACTACTCTCAGCCCTTCTGATTGTCTGGCAAATTCAGGTCTAAGCATTTAGTTTTGTGCCATGTTACTGATTGGTTTATTTAAACTATCCCTCTTTATCCAATTGACTGAATTCTGTAGGTTCAACTCAGTGTGAGAACTGTTTGTCCCTTATTGTTGGCCTACATGAGACAATAGAAACTTTTTTGAGGACTGCTGTAGCATTTGTTTAGCACCAAAATATTACATAGGGATACATTTATTTCCTATAATGCACTATCCAAGGGCTAGCATCATATGGAGATTTTCTGTGCCGGTGTATATTGCCACTTTAAACTGCTGGTTATGGCGGGTTGCAAGCAACTATTTTACTCTCTCATTTTTTAATGATCACATCCCAGATCTCCACTCCATGATATGAATAGGGAGTTCTCCTTGGTTTTTATTCTTGGAACATCATGGGAGAGTTCTAGCAGAAATAACATGCCTACATTTGTTTTGTACAGTCAGCTATAGAGCATTAAAGAGCTGAGAAGTGCTAGTGAGTGGACAGGAAGCTTATCTTAAAATAGTTACGGTTATGAAACAGTTCAGCAAAATACACTTTCTATTCAAATTAATTTTATGTATCAAGAGTAGAATGTAGTCAATTATTACCAAGCCATTTCTAAATCGGTGAAGGGAAGTGAACTTAGATGTTAATGTTATTTTTTTAATGGAAACAGATCAAGCATCAGTTAATATATTGTAAAAAAAAATACACCTGGAAAATCTTGGATCATAAATCTGTTCTAATTTCCACCCATCCTTTTGACCTTGATTTTTTTTTTAAATAGACCATGTTAAACAAATTTGTAGATATGTATAAAATGACTTTTCATGTGCTCAGTAAGTAGCTCAGTGCCCACTGGCAACAAAGATAAGAAATAAGCTGGAGTTTCCACTCCGGATCAACAGCAATTCCTGCCTCAGTCCATTTCAGGGAGCATCTAATTCTGCAGTTAGTTAGTTAGCCTGATCATACTGCTAAGGCTGACACACAAAAAATGGCCACTCAGTCTAAAATATATCAGAAGGAGCCCACCTACTTTCTACTCAGGAGTAGCAAGAAGTTGATGCCTTCAGGAAATAAGTGGAGAAAATTAGCAAGGAGAGTAAAGATCTTGGGGGTAATAAAAACAGAAGATGCTGGAAATACTCAGCAGGTCAGGCAAAACCTTTGGAGAGAAACAGAGTTAACATTTTAGGTCTGTGACCTTTCATCAGAAATAGCTTCATGTAAGTTCTGATGAAAGATCAACAACCTGAAATGTCAACTATATTTCCCTCCAAAGATGCTGTCTGACTTGTTGAGTATTTGTAACACTTTCTGTTTTTATTTCAGATTTCCAGCACCTGATGTATTTAGCTTTGTATGAAAAAATTTAGGCTGTTTCCAATTAGTGCAGTTTGGGTGTGAATGCTTAATACACTTGGATCAAGTTGTTGTCTAATGTTTTAGCCCAGTCTTAACTCATTTAAATTATGAATACTTGAATTTGGTACACAACACAGATTAGTAGCTTTGTATTTGAGAATATTTACATGGTTATACCTACAGTGGATTTGGCATTCAGATTTTCTTAAACATCATAGTGGTGTCCTTATAGTCTTGCATATATTGTCAAATCATTTGTTAATTTCTTGTTTGTTTGTGTGTAGTTTGCTTCATGCCCTCATTTTCCATTGATTTCATACTGAAGACTTCTCACCTGCCTTAATCTCCTGGGGGAGACATCCGTCCATAGCTACAGTTCGATAATGCCATTTTGTGTTTGCGTTCAGCTGTTCTCAGACATCTTTTTTTGCTGCAAAGGGGTATGATGGACATTTAACTCCTGTAAGGTAACTTTTAACCAGCCAGAATTAGGGAAAGTTTGGATTTCCCCACAACCACCATTGCAAGTGGGACTCAGTAAAGCAGCTGACAAGGACACTCTGTCTGGAGCAGAGTGACATGTGGCTATGTTCTTGTGACCTTGCTTCTCAGTATTATTTCAATTGGTATAGCCACCCCCAAAAAATAGACTGTAAAATAAACAGAAAATGTTAAAAATACATAGTCTTCTCAGCATCTGAAAAAAAGAATTCGGGTCAATTGAGAACCTTTGTCCGTTCTTAGAGACTAATTGGATTTGCTACTTGCTATTTATTTACAGCATACACAACATTTTGTTCCATCATGACAAACATCTGACCGTTAGTAAATATGAATATCTTTCTTGCAATTGGCTAAATATAAAGAGAGTATGAGTGATGAGATACAAATGCCCTCCAAATAGCAACATTCAAAAATTGTATTGTCCCTGCTCCTTAATTTAGAAAGAAGAATTTGAATTTATAAAATGCCTTTGACTCCTTCAATATTTCTGAAAGCACTCACAGCCAATTTTTGAAGTGCAGGCAGTTATGTGACAAACACAGCAGCTGATTTGCACACTGAAGATCCGAGAGTAGTAATGAAACGAAGGACCCCTTCATCGATTTTGGTGGCGTGGGTTGAAGGATGAATGTTGAGTTGAATACTAGAAGAACTCTCCTTTAATCAAAAAAGGGATATTTTCACCCATCTGAACAGACAGCTGTCACATTGGTTTAAAAGCTCATTCAAATGATAGCACCTCAACAATGGAACACAGCACTGGTATGTCAGTATCTGTAGTGTGTCCAACACCTGGAGGTTATCAAAAGAATAGATCTTTTCTGTGGCCAGTCTCAGCAAATCCACCAAGTTTACGCTGGAATTGGTGCCACATTCACACTTGTGCATGAGAATCTGACTCTATTAAAATCAATGTTAAAGTTATGGTCAATCTTCTTTGGACAAGTTTGCCAAAACTGTTAGGTGGAGCAGTCTATAAGAACTCAAAACAAGTGCAATCCACCTAACAAAGCACATGAAAAGGCACCAACAACAGCTGTGGAAAAATATGCTGTCCAAACTATCCTATCCTCCTGGTTTTTGTTTTATTTTGGGCTCTGCAAAATTGGAGAAACCCACTAACATTTGTAAAAGAAATTACCATGACACATTTCTCTGCACATTATTTTGTTACCATGACTTCACAGAATCAGACAAATAAAAATACTCCCTGAAAAATGTACATTACTGATTTAGCTGTAATTGCCAAGTGCAAATCAATTTTAAAAAGTGATCTTTTTGCTGTATCACCACCTTAAAATGAAACAGTTGCTTATTGATCATAAATGTCACCACTAATATTTCTCTGATGTTGGTGATATAACAAAAGAAAGATGACACAGGTGTGGCTATGAAGAGGTAGAACTGGAAAACTAGAGGATAAACAAATGTTCATATGGAATGATCAAAATGCAAGACAAGCAATTTCTAAGTACTATAGTTTTTGTCATTAAATGCAAGTTACCATTATGAGTTCCTGTAGGGTAAGAATGCTAATTTAGTGTCAAATTTGTAGCTTTATATCAACGACACTTGCTTACTAGTTTAAATGAAGCTTTCTCAGTTCACTTCATTCACCCTTAAAGCCAGCAGCTGAGGAAACATTTAACCAAGTGGTGCAGTCCAAGTCTCAGAAGTGAAAGATCACTAAGGATCCCATCGCTGATTGCTGTCTGTTGACTCTTTGTTAGAAAGTGTATATGTATGTGTGTATAAGGGTGTCAGGGTTGCATTTGGGCTGTGATGTCTCTTCTGAGATCCAAATTTGGGTTAGGCAGTAGATGGTGCCTGTGAAACCACGCAGCAGTGACATTTGAGAGAGCTAGAGAGAAATGTGAAGGGAGAATGTTGCAATGCAAAGATATATTGAATAGAATATGGCAATCAAATTTCCAATAAAGAAGATAGTTTTTTATCTTGCACACCATGCCACAAAGGAAAATTGCTGCAAAATAGCAATTGTGGTTGAGTCAATAAATTGACTTCAGTGTACTTTTTTCATCTTTCTGCAAGCAGTTTGAAAAAGGAAAAGTGGTTAAGCAGTTGAGTGTTCAACTTATAGCAAAGTTCAGCTTCGTTGAGTTCTAACAACATTTTTTAATTCACTTATTTAAATTCTAATTTTGCTATACAGTTGCTGTTTAAGTTTGTGCACCATGACTGCGCCTTTGTGCAGTGATTCTCAGAGCCGTTTGTGGTCTGACTCTTCACCTCAAAGTGAATTTGCTGCTGCTCTTTGTCTGAGCTTCCACCTATGAGCTGCCTATCTCTGGAACATTGGTCAAATTGAGATTCACGGCTGTTCCCTCTTTTTCTTCCCCGACAAAAAAGACAAGGAGCTATCATCGAGCAATACTATTAGGCAGTACTATCAAGACATATTGTTGGGGAATATTATGGGGCAAGACTATTTGACAGTGCTGTTAGGTAACTGGAATAATCTAGCATTCATACAACAGACTTTATTTTTGTTTCTCTTCCTGTAGGAGTGTTTCTGTCCTTCATGAAGTAACTGCCCTTGGGTAATGCACCCCATTTAAAATGTAATGTTGGAGCAAGGTTGAGTTTATACCTTCAGTCCATCACTCCTTGTTGCAGTGTTCATATGGACCTTAAAAAACTCTCAGAGAAAAAACTGGCCTATATTTGTGTAGCACCTTTCATGTTCTCGGGATGTTCTACAGTCAATTAATTTTTAAATTGCCACTTTCATAAGGCAAGTGCAACAGCCAATTTGTGTTCAGCAAGTTTCACAAGCAGCAATGAGGTAAATGACCAGTTGGTCTGTTTTTGGTGATGTTTGTTGGGACACTGAGAGTACTTCCCTGTTCTTCAAATAGTGCCATAGAAAGTTTTTATATTCACCTGAGATGATAGACCAGGCTTCAGATTAACATCTTATCTAAAAAAACTGCACCTATATTGCAATATCTGCCTCGACTTTACTCTGAAATTTTAGGATTTTTTTGGATTCATTCACAAGATTTGAATGTTGCTGGTAAAGCCAACATTTATGGCTCATCCCTAACTTCTCTTGAGAAGGTGGTAGTGAACCTGCAAGAACTGCTCCTTGAACTGCTGTTTATGGTGCTCCCATAATGCTGTTAGGAAATTCCAGGAATTTGACCCAGCGACAATGAAAGAACACATACATTTGCAAGTCAAGATGATGACGTGGAGGGGCACTTAGTGGTCATGTTGTTTCCATGTGTCTGCTGCCCTTGTCCTTGGTGGTAGAAGTCTTGAGTTCAGGGAGTGGTGTCAAAGAAACTTGAGTTGCTACAGTGCATTTTCTGGATAGTGCACGATAATTATTAAACCTTGAACTCATGGCCTGTTGACCCCATTAGTTACGAACATTGAGTCAAGGCTAATACTTTACATGTCATTTTGGAACTTGATGTGATCTTATCATTTACAATGGTGTAGTACCAGAGTCCTTTTTTCTTCTGAGTCTCTCCCCATAAAGCAGGCTGCATTCTGAAGACATCAAAAATGGAGTTAAAAATTATACAGGATTTAGATCACTTCATGTTTATTAAGATGAGGAATACAAGTGTTTGGAATGGAACATTTTACCATTCAGGCACCAGGTTCAGAAAACATCAATTTAAGGTCAGGTATTGCAGCAATTACTCTGGCAAAGCAGACTGTCTCAAGTTTAACCTCAGAAGAGCGTTCCATTCTGAACTTGTGCGGCGCTTTTCCATTTTCCACACCAGTGGCTTCCTTGAGATTACCATCAGCTTTGTACGGTGTGCCTGTGCCTAATTTGAACCAGACTGAATTTGAATCTAGGACTTAAGAAATGAAAGGCCAGTGTCTACCCCACAGCAAACCTTGTTTAGGAGGGTTTTTTTAATATCAAGGATCTGTCAGTGTTCTGTCATCAAAATCTTGCATTAGTTGAAGACTTTGATTTGAAATTACTATAGTTTTACCAGGTATTCTGATGGGAAATCTATTGTAGGTAGGCCTTCAAAAAGGGGATGTTGTCTCTTGAGTCGATCCTCAGACAAACAATTGTTTCACTAATACTTAACATGGCACTATTTATCAGCTTTATTCAGTATTGTACACACATTCCCCGTTGTCTTTCTTTTGCCTGATGGAGAAAAGACAGAAAAATTGGCTCATTCTTTCTTTTAATTTTCTTTCCCATTTTTCTCACACATTTGCCCAAGAGAATCACAATCATCATACAAGCTCCCCCCTCATTTACTTTATTAATCCAGTAATACCAAGGAATTCTGAGGGAAGGTAAAAGGTCAGAATGCCTCATGATTCCACTGTTGCGAGACGGATGTACACTGCTTGCAAGATGTCTCGCAGCAAAAAGACCCCTGTTGTGAAACCAGTAGCAAAATCCATGCATAGTGTGGAGCAGCCATGATGTGCCATTTTTAAAAATAAATAAATAAATCACTTTTTCTCTCCTGACAGAAACTGTGAGAGCAATGACACATGTAATTAACCAAGGAATGGCCATGTACTGGGGCACATCACGATGGAGTGCAATGGAAATCATGGTAAGAGCAGTAAAGGAGTTTGAGTTCAGCACAATTATTTTGTGTTTTTCAGAAACAATTAATGCTCCAGTGCCCTGGAACAACAATGGGTTGCATCTAGTGAAGTGACATATCAGTTTATGTCCAAGATCCTTCACTTGGTGGGTTTCCAGACCCAACTGGCTCACTGTTGCGAATGCTATATAGGGTCAGCATCTCCTCAAAAGGGAGCTGGTTTTATATTGTACTCTCCTCTTGCAGCTGGATCAGGTTACTGTACCTACTGGACTATCCTACAACAAAACATAGGATAGTCAATTTTACGTGCAACAGTTTTTTTTAATACAGTGCCAGACCATTCTATAGCTATTGTGTAACGTTGCAGCATGCTACAGTCGTGACTACATTAATTAAAAGGTAATTACAATAGGTTTACTTGCAAAGAGAGTTACTTGTGTGGTTGTATCAAAATGACTACCTTTTTGTTGATTGCTTTTTTGGATTTCTTACTAATTATTTTGTAACTAAAAATAGTGATAGCTGAATAATTTTTATTAATAACATGTCAAGTATTCAAAATATTGTTGAACTTTTTTATGATAAACATAAGCTGTTGGGAATTCTAGTTTCAAATGTCAGTGCATGCATAAGTTGGTCTTTTTTTAAATCAACAATGCAACTAAATCTTATAAAGGCACAAAAACTGCTTCTGCAATAGCTGGCCTGACCAAGAAACCAGGTTCAATCACCAATCTGTTGTTTTATTTCTCTGATGGTCCTCTTAACATGGATACAAGTGTCCTGTAATTTTTCATTCACCAGAGAATTAAATAAAATACAGCAACATAATCATAAAATAATCTCACCAGTCTGCCATGAAAAGTCAATTAAAAGTAATTCTTGGCACAATAGTGGAAACCCACAGCAATCAAGCTTTCCTTTCTGCTGCTAAAGCGGGCGCGCACACTGTGGCTTTAAATTTAATGGGAATTTTATTTTGATACCCAAGTTTTTTCTTTCCTTGGAGTTTCCCCTCATAAAACAGAGTTGTATTCTGAAGATGTCAAAAATGGAATTCAAAATTGCCCAAGTTTAAGCAACTTTAAAAATTAATCTCAATACAGTAAACCGTACAGCATTTCTAAAAAATAATTTTCTTTGGCCCAGCTGGCTGCAGTCTGAAATAAGGCACAAAATGCTGGAAATACTCGAGCTGGTTTAGCAGCATCTGTGGAGGTAGATACAGAGTTAAGACTTCTGATCAGTGACCAGTGCTTAAAGGTGAGCCCATTTTTAAGGAAAGAGAGGGGAATAGGGAACAAAAAGGAGGGTCTGTTATAGGGGGAAAGACAGAAGAAATTAAATGACAAAAAAGGGATGATAGTGCAAGGCAAATGAACAGGAGCTAGTAAAGAAATGAAAGAAGTGTCGAGAGGACTTGTGAGGAAAGCTGAGACACCACCAATAACTGCCATCCAAAAAAAGGGAAGTTGGTATAATCCAAAATTGCTGGACTCAAATGTTGCATTCAGCTGCCACATTGGAGTGGAGAATTATAATGGCAGGCGACCTGAAGTTACAGCCTGTGCTGAGTGGCAATAGAGTCGTCAGTCCCTGCATTAGGAAAGGGAAGAATCGGGCGGGTTTTCTGCCTGCTCGCTCTCCAGAGATTTATGCTGAGAAGACTTGTTAGTTTCACCACCACGACTACCTTCAGAGCTTGATTGGGAGTGACTAGACTTTCCTACAAACACCTTCCTTACTGCACAACCCATACAGATGTTCCAGTATCTGAGATGGTCACGGGACCCTTCCCAATATCATCCCTCAATTGCATTCATTTAAAACGTTATCTCATCTCCACCCTCAATATTCCCTGCCTCCTCCAATCTGCTGATATTTCATAAAAGAAATCATAGAATCCCTACAGTGCAAAAGGAGGCCATTTAGCCCATCAAGCCTGCACTGAAAACAATGCCACCCAGGCCCTATCCCCGTAACCCCACGTATTTACCTTGCTAGTACCCTGACACTAAGCGGCAATTTAGTACAGCCAATCCATCTAACCCGCACATCTTTTGGACTGTGGGAGGAAACCGGAGCACCCAGAGGAAACCCATGCAGACACAGGGAGAACGTGCAAACTCCACACACAAATGATCCGATGCCAGAATTGAACCCAGGTCCCTCGCGCTGTGAGGCAGCAGTGCTAACCACTGCCACTGTGCCACCCTCTATTTACATTTTAAAAATGTAAGCTTGAAGTTACGTATTAATTCATCTTGGCTTCTGTACTACTGAGTTCATGTTTATTGCTATCCTGCATTATGAGTCTTGGCTCTTCACCTTGGTTTGTCAATTAAAAAAATTATTCCCAAGAATAGTTACTGTAACTGAACTCTTCTTACATCTACACAGGAATACCCTCCGATTTCTCTGAACAACTTAGACTCCACCCAGGCCGGTGGAGACTTAGACCGGTTAGTCTTACTTCGGTGGTTGGTAAATTGATGGAAAAGGTCCTTAGAGATGGGATTTACGACCATTTAGAAAGATGCAGATTAATCCGGGATAGTCAGCACGGATTCGTGAAGGGCAAGTCGTGCCTCACAAATTTGATAGAATTTTTTGAGGAGGTAACGAAGTGTGTTGATGAAGGTAGGGCAGTTGATGTCATATACATGGATTTTAGTAAGGTGTTTGATAAGGTCCCCCATGGTCGGCTTATGATGAAAGTGAGGAGGTGTGGGATAGAGGGAAAGTTGGCCGATTGGATAGGTAACTGGCTGTCTGATCGAAGACAGAGGGTGGTGGTTGATGGAAAATTTTCGGATTGGAGGCAGGTTGCTAGCGGAGTGCCGCAGGGATCAGTGCTTGGTCCTCTGCTCTTTGTGATTTTTATTAATGACTTAGAGGAGGGGGCTGAAGGGTGGATCAGTAAATTTGCTGATGACACCAAGATTGGTGGAGTAGTGGATGAGGTGGAGGGCTGTTGTAGGCTGCAAAGAGACATAGATAGGATGCAAAGCTGGGCTGAAAAATGGCAAATGGAGTTTAACCCTGATAAATGTGAGGTGATTCATTTTGGTAGGACTAATTTAAATGTGGATTACAGGGTCAAAGGTAGGGTTCTGAAGACTGTGGAGGAACAGAGAGATCTTGGGGTTCATATCCACAGATCTCTAAAGGTTGCCACTCAAGTGGATAGAGCTGTGAAGAAGGCCTATAGTGTGTTAGCTTTTATTAACAGGGGGTTGGAGTTTAAGAGCCGTGGGGTTATGCTACAACTGTACAGGACCTTGGTGAGACCACATTTGGAGTATTGTGTGCAGTTCTGGTCACCTCACTATAGGAAGGATGTGGAAGCGCTGGAAAGAGTGCAGAGGAGATTTACCAGGATGCTGCCTGGTTTGGAGGGTAGGTCTTATGAGGAAAGGTTGAGGGAGCTAGGGCTGTTCTCTCTGGAGCGGAGGAGGCTGAGGGGAGACTTAATAGAGGTTTATAAAATGATGAAGGGGATAGATAAAGTGAACGTTCAAAGACTATATCCTCGGGTGGATGGAGCTATTACAAGGGGGCATAACTATAGGGTTCGTGGTGGGAGATACAGGAAGGATATCAGAGGAAGGTTCTTTACGCAGAGAGTGGCTGGGGTGTGGAATGGACTGCCTGCAGTGATAGTGGAGTCAGACACTTTAGGAACATTTAAGCGGTTATTGGATAGGCACATGGAGCACACCAGGATGATAGGGAGTGGGATAGCTTGATCTTGGTTTCAGATAAAGCTCGGCACAACATCGTGGGCCGAAGGGCCTGTTCTGTGCTGTACTGTTCTATGTTCTACGTTCAGGCCATGTGAATCGTGCAACCCTAATTATAGTCCTCGCTTTCACAATTTCCATATCTGTTCATTATTACATTACATTACATAAGGGTATCCCAAAATCTCGCTAGAAATCATTGAGATCCAATTAGAGACTTGTTGGGCATTTAGATTTCTCCTTCAGTTTGCAGGAGAGAAAAGTAGGGCATTCATCATTTAAAATAGTGCTGTGAAATCTCTGTGCACCTCTATTGACCTACATCTTCCAAAGAATCTTTTCCAGTTTTTCTCACTTTTTTCCAGCGTAGCTGTATGAATATTATGTTTTCTGAATTTCAAATTGTTTTTTTCTACTGGAGCATAACACATTCTAGTGTATTTCCTTTCGCAGGCAACTATTCTCTTGAATGACTTTCTGTTTGGCTTTTTCAATGTGCCTTTCTAATGCTCTCTGCTTTACAAGTTCTTTCCTGTCTCCTCTGTGCCTGTGATCAACAACAAATGTACAGACTGACACTAAAAGTAGCAGTGATGTGGGAAATAGTTATAAATATTAATGGCCAAGAGGCAGCTATTAATAAAAATGTAGGCAAAAACATTTTGATTTAGTCCCATTTATGTCTATTTTAATTGTGCCCTGAAACCTTGTGAGAGAATATCTGTAATTTGATTGGCCTAGAGGAACTTCCCAGTTTATGATGGTGAGCAAGAGGTTAAGAGTACATGTCCTTGAAGCCATGGTCCCAAACTAGATTCAGCTCTTTCATGCTGAATAGGCCAATTCTCCCATAACAAAGTCACTGACCAATGCATTTTTTAAGCTAATAGATTGCATGTTAGCTTTTTGAATGGAGTATTTCACGCACAAATTTTGAGATTGTGGTGGTGTCATTTTTTTTAAAAATGAACTCCTTTTACTTGTTAAAAGCCGTACCCTCCAATCCGGTCCCCTGACTGCATCAAGTTATTCTCTTGGATTAAAAGTACTAATTATGTTTGCTGTAGAAGTTAATATATCTACTGACTTTAATTCGCCTCCTTCACATTTGGATAACCCATCAAACCAGCGCCAGTGCTGGCTGAGCACTTGTGTACGTTCAAAAAGCAGAATCAACAAGGACATAATTCTCGCATTGCCAGCGATGCTCACCATCCTTTTTTGATTTGATTTATTATTGTCACATGTATTAGTATACAGTGAAAAGTATTGTTTCTTGCACACTATACAGACAAAGCATACCATACATAGAGAAGGAAAGGAGAGAATGTAGTGTTGCAGTCACAGCTAGGGTGTAGAGAAAGATCAGCTAAATGCGAGGTAGGTCCATTCGAAAGTCTGATGGCAGCAGGGAAGAAGCTGTTTTTGAGTCGGTTGGTACGTGATCTCAGACTTTTGTATCTTTTTCCTGACGGAGGAAAGTGGAAGAGAGTATGTCTGGGATGCGTGGAGTCCTTGATTATGCTGGCTGCTTTGCCGAGGCAGCGGGAAGTGTAGACAGAGTCAATGGATGAGAGGCTGGTTTGAGTGATGGACTGGGCTTCATTCATGACGCTTTGTAGTTTCTTGCTGTCTTGGACAGAGCAGGCGCCATACCAAGCTGTAATACAACTAGAAAGAATGCTTTCTATTGTGCACCTGTAGAAGTTGGTGAGAGTTGTAGCGGACATGCCAAATTTCCTCAATCTCCTGAGAAAGTAGAGGCGTTGGTGGGCTTTCTTAACTATAGCGTCCGCATGGAGGGACCAGGACAGGTTGCTGGTGATCTGGACACCTAAAAACTTGAAGCTCTGGACCACATCTACTTCGTCCCCATTGATGTAGACAGAGGCATGCCCTCCACTACACTTCCTGAACTCAATGACGATCTCCTTTTTGTTGACATTGAGGGAGAGAAAGAAAACATAAACTGTTTAGGTAATCCTCTGCATTTGCATACAAATGGAAAATGACAAATAAGGCAGATATCAACCAGAGGCCCCCCCCAAAGACTACCCTTCGACAGGAAATGGGAAGTTGAGTAGAAATCTGGAGAGTCAGCTTCAGGGCATGTGAGCACGTTAGCTCATGTGTTAAGTAAGACTTATTGGCCCTGATAACCACCAACCTCTGCCCAGATTGTTATGCGGAATTGAGACCTCCTCAAAGTAGGTTTAAAAAATGGACATCCTGGAAGAACTGAAACCTGTTTATTTCCTGGAATAGAACATCGAATTTATAGTACATTGTTTCTTCCCATAGCGATGACTGGTACATTTTTGACTACAGGAATTCTATACCAGAAATGATCTGTGCTAATGTTATCTTTGCAAAATGTGCGTGTGAGTGTTTAAACATAATTTACTATCAAGTAGTACAATGCTGACGAGACAGAATTCAAAGGCAACCATATTGATAATTGTCCAGTCACACTGATGCCCCAAGGTAATTGATCAGAGCCATGGATGAAGAAAGTACCATTTGGTCTATCTAGACCTATCTCCGTCGAGTACAATACCCTTCACTTTGAAGCTTATCTGTGCCCCCACCCTCCACCACATTCATTAACACTTGCAACATGATATCCAGTTGTTTTTTGATTCGAGAGTTTGTTTCCACGAACTGTTCTAAGTTTACCTTGGTTAATTTCCATTTATGTCCTTTGATCCGATTTCCTCATTGTGCTTAATAAAAGCTACCTGGGTGTACTGCAACTGAACACTGATTTTTCTGGTGAGCAGGATTTGTTGGAAATCTTAATTGGTTTTTGAAAAACAGCTTTAGTGATGAGCCCTCTTTCGCGCAGTGTTTCAAAAACACCTTTATCAAATTATTCTGTCATTTTAACTCTCTGTTCTGCAGGAGGCTTACTCAGTGGCTCGACAGTTTAACCTCATCCCCCCAATATGTGAACAAGCTGAATATCACCTCTTCCAAAGAGAGAAAGTTGAAGTGCAGCTTCCAGAGCTTTTCCATAAGATCGGTAAATACTTTTGCCAATTTATGCTTATAAAAATCACCTGTCAAAATCTATTTCCATTCCTGAAGAGACAGACTTGTGTTCAATATATTTCCATAGGTGTTTGACCATCTGTTGTACTTTATCCACATGCCCAGTAAGGACCTGGGGAAACCCGGGACACTGAGAAAATAGATTTTAAGCTTTTTGATGTCTAGTTTACATTTTAGTCATTTCTGTACATTTCAACAACTCCTTGTATTTGTATAAGCATCTTTGTTGTAATAAAACTTTCCCAAGGCATACGAATTGTTATAATTCAGGTCAGAAACTCCAAAGTGTTTTATGAAGCCCGCCTGGATTATAAGTTATGCAATTTGAATTTGGCTAGGGTAAGCATTAATTGTTTCACTTCAGGTATGATTCAACTGACCCACTAGGGAGCTTTTATCAAACAAAGTTTATTTAGGAATACAGTTAACATGTATAGAAAGAAAATTAACAATAACTTTTACCAATTACAAACAAGAAAAAAAGCAACCTTGACATTGTATAAACCTTAACAACTATATGAAATGTTCCAGCCAAAGAAATCCCATTAACAAAACCCTTGCCAGAGGGTTTAGCACAGAAAACACAAATGCTCATATGATGCTGGAACTTAGTCCTTTGCTTGGATGCTGCAGTACTCTTGATATACACACAGACAAGTTTGAAGTCAGAACAGCTTCCCAGAACATCAGGAAGAGAGAGAAAGAGACTCTAGGTCGTAACCAGCAAACCACCAGCAGCAGAGGTTTCAATCTAGGAAGGCAAGAATACCTGCCTCCAGCCAGCCAGCAGATTTTCCAATACCAGGACGAGAGAGAGAGAAACACTGCTTTTCAGTCTGATGTCCAAACACCTTCGAACTAAAACAGCAGCCAAGCTGAAAGTGAAACCTCAAATTCACTCTGGAGGGGGAAAAACTGTCCAAAACACAAGACCTGTCAGTCGGTTGTAAATTCCAAGTCAGCCAGTTGTAAATTCCAAATCAATGCACGAGGCCCAAATTAAAAATAAACAAAACCCCATTTAAACCATTGAAGTAGCAATAAAAGGACGTCTAGCAGACAGCCGGTGCCACAGTGAAACCAAAAGATCTGCTTACAAACTGCAGAGAACATGACTTTAAAAAAAAATACATTTCTTAAAGGTACATTGGAGCAGGGTTAGGCCACTCGGCTCCTTGAGCCTGCTTCGCCATTCCATAAGATCATGGCTGACCTGTGTGTAACCTCAACTCTACATTCCCACCTACCCCCAAGAGCCTTTCACTCCCTTTCTTATCAAGAATATATCTATCTCTGCCTTAAAAATATTCAAAAAATCCACTTCCACTGCCTTTTGAGGAAGAGTTCCAACGACTCATGACCCTCTGAGAGAGAGAATTTCTCCCCATCTCTGTCTTAAATGGGTGATCTATTAGTTTTAAACAGTGAGCCCTGGTTTGAGATTCTCCCACAAAAGGAAAAATCCTCTCCACATCCACCCTGTCATGACGTTCAGGATCTTGTATGTTTCAATCAAGTTCCCTCTTACTCTTAATTCCAGTGGATACAAGTCTAGTCCAATCTTTCTTCTTAAGGCAACCTGCCTCTCCCTGATATTAATCTAATAAACCTACTCTTGAACTGCTTCTAGCACAATTGCATCCTTCCTTAAATACGGAGACTAATAGTGTACACAGTACTCCAGAGATGGTCTCACCAGTGCCTTGAGCAGCTGAAGCATAACTCCCTACTTTTGTATTCCATTCCCCTCGCAATAAACAAAGTTCTATTAGCTTTCCTAATCACTTGCTGTACCTGCATACTAGACTTTTGTGATCCAGTAGAACATCCAGATCCCTCTGCATTTCAGCTCTGCAATCTCTCACCATTTAAATAATATGCTTCTTTTTCATTCTTGCTTCTAAAATGGACAATTTCACATTTTCCCACATTATACTCCATTTGCCAGATCTTTGCCCATTCACTTAACCTATCTATATCCCTATTTGGCCTCCTAATATCCTCTTCACAATTTGCTTTCCTGTCTATTTTTGTGTCATCAGCAAATTAAGCAACCATACCTTTGATATCTTCATCAAGTCATTTATATAAATTGTAAAATATTGAGGTCCCAGCACTGATTGATCCCTGTGGCACCACTCGCCACGTGTTGCCAACCTGAAAATGATCCATTTATGTCTACTCTCTTTCCTGTTAGCTGGCCAATATTGTATCCATGCCAATATGTTACCCATGAGTTTTTATTTTCCACAATAACCTTTGATGTGGCACCTTAACAAATGCCTTCTGGAAATCTAAGTACAATACATCGGTCCCCTTTATCCACAGCATATGTTACTTCTTCAAAAAACTCCTGTAAATTGATTAAGCAAGTTTTCCTTTTCACAAAACTATATTGACTACCTGATTATCATGAATTTTTCTAAGTGCCCTGCTATAACATCTTTAATAATAACTTCTAACATTTCCCATGACGGATGTTATGCTAACTGGCTGGTAGTTTTCCACTTTCTGTCTTCCTCCTTTTTTGAATAAAGGAGTTAGATTCACTATTTTCCAATCGAATGGAAACTTCCCCAAATCTAATGAATTTTGGAAAATTAAAACCAATGCATCAACTATCTCACTAGTCTCTTCCTAGGATGAAGTCCATCATACCCAGGGACTTGCCAGCCCACAACACCAATAATTTACTTAGTATTACTTCCCTGGTAATTGTAATTTTCCTGAGTTCCTCCCTCCCTTTCCTTTTTTGATTTACACTTAAACTGCTCCATAATATCTCAGAAATAAGGAGGGAATTCCACAGATAAGGGTCTTGGCAGCTGAAGGCATCAGTGATGGAGCAATCAAAATCTGAGATGTTCAAGAAGCCCAAATTAGAGGAGATATCTGAGAGTTATGGGGCTTGACAGAGATAGGGAGGAGAAAAGCAAGGAAGGCATTTTAAAAAGAATGAGAATTTTAAAATCAAAGTATTGCTTAACTGGGAGCCCATTGTAGATCAGTAAGGACCAGGGTGACTGGACTTAGTGCGGAGTTTTGGATTACCTCAAATTTGCAGAGGTTAAAGCATGGGAGGGCCCTCAAAAGTACTTTGGAGTAGTCAAGTCTATCGGTAACAGTGTTGTAAATAATTAGCTGAGGGTCGGGGCTTTGAGAGTTGTTTTGATCCTGTTCAGAGGTGGAAACTTGATTAGAGAGTTTCAAACATGGAGTTCGAGGCAAGGTGGGCACAGATTTGGGAGGCGACAACACGTTCATAAACGTGCAAAGGAGGTTGGAGAGGTAGCACTGCTTTACAAGTCTGGAGGAGTTGAAGGTTGTTTTTTTTAAAGAATGGGATTATATCAGCAGATTTGAAGGAGAGAAGCAGTACCTGAAGAAAGGGAACCATTGACAATAAAAGTTAAAGTGGTAGTCAGGAAGCAAAGATGGGTGGTTGGCAGCCTAATGGGAAAGTAGAGTCAAGGGGGGACAGGAGATAGGTCTCAGACAAGATGAGTCTGAGAGGACATTGAGGATAAATAGCGAAACTTGATAAGAATTCAGACCTGAGTGAGCTTTAGAGGATGTTTGGCCCAGTGAGCTAGGGAAGTGGCAGAGGCAGCTGAACCTCCCTGAGCTCCCTGCACTAACTGGAGGTGAAGGTAGTGGAATCAGCCAAAAGGGGTCTGGGAAGAGTGTTTACAGTAGGCAAAAGAAGCTGGGGGTTATCTTTGCATTCCGGGATGATTCTAAAATAGAGAATAGTTTTGGCAGATGATCAAGTTCTGATGGTGCTTCATGTGATCCGGCTAGATCTGGCAGAGAGTCATTAAATCAGTTTTCTGCCAAATCCATCCAAGCCTGCACCACTTGGACTTAAGGAAGCAGAGATGAGAGCTGTACCAGGGGAACAGCCAGAAAGAATAATGTCTTTAATGGAAACTATGGTATCAAAGGTGGAGGTGAGATGGTAGTTCAGCAGATCAACAACTGCAGAAATGTTGTGGTGATTGGAGGGTCAAAGGCTAGCTGGTTGGGATTATGAAAGTCCAGCTTTAAGTGAATTTGGACAGCTTTTTTACATTTCACCTGAAATTTTGTTCAACTGAGTCTAAAAAGGTGGAAACCTCAATTGTTGCCCAGTTCTGAATCTGCCTGAGGTTACTGGTGACTGCTTTCCCAAGCAGCAACATTTGTTCTCAGTGTATTACTAAAGCAACACAAGTGCATGTGCTAACCTTTCTACTTGTATTACTCTATTCTGTGTTGAAGGTGTTGGTGCAATGACATGGTCCCCTTTGGCCTGTGGCATTATTTCTGGAAAGTACGACGCAGGGGTTCCCCCTTACTCTAGAGCTTCCTTAAAGGTAGGGCAAACAAAAGCTCAAAATTGATCGCCAGGTTCCTCTTCATTGCTATAATCTTAAGCCAATTTGAATACTCTTATTGCTACCCTGGATACATCATAATTAAAATTAGCGTGGAATGCAAAATCACCCCTGTCTATGTTCAGTTTATTTTGATATTGATAAACTATTTTAATAATTATGTTATGGTGTGTTTGGTAAGGAGGCATTTATATTGTGTTTTTCTTCATCAGTAAAGCAACTTTTCAGATGAAAATTCGTTAGATTTCAAGACAAAAGGAAAATTAATGTAAAGAGTTGAGATAACTGGAATCATCTACGTTATCTGCACACCAGTGTAAAGAAATGTAAAGTTTTATCAACCAGTTAGAAATGTGAGTGGAATCTATTCTGTGACTGTTACTAGGGTAACAATGCTGAATTCACCCTCACTGTGTACAGTATAACTCCTACAACCCATTTAGAGAGGGCGCGATTGGGGTAACTGTGTAAAGTTCTGACTGCCTGTGTGGGTGAACTGGCTCACCAACTCCAACCACTTGGTCGTCTCAGAGATAAACATGAACCGAGTCATTGTATAATTACAGGGTTACCAGTGGTTGAAGGATAAGATTCTGACTGAGGAAGGCAGACGACAGCAAGGAAAACTAAAAGAGCTACAGGGTATTGCAGAGCGACTGAGCTGCACCCTCCCTCAGCTAGCAATAGGTAAGAATTTCACTACCACTGTCTGGAAATGGCGAAAAATGAATTGTTCTTGACCGTGGTCTGGAGCTACAACTCTTCTTTTATAACTTTCTGACAACACGGTGTAAATGTCAGTGACACACACTCTCATTTATTGACCTGAGGTTACCTTTCAGAAGTACCGGTCAGGAAATTTAAGCATACCATAGTTCAATTTTCTACCATTTACATTGATATAAAGTTAAGCACATCCCATTCTAGTTTCCAGTATGCACCGTTAGTGCATGGGGCTCCATATTGGAACACAGAATTCACCAATTACTCTTCTAGTATTCTTCATACTGCAGCAACTTTTGGCAAGTTTCTATTGTCATTTGGCGAAATCAGTGCTCAGTTGTTGTTTTTTCTCTCGCATGATTTTAGGTTAAAATCAAACTTAGAATGAGATGCTAGTCCTTTCACTGAGCTGGAAGACATTGTTGTTAGAGCAGAACTCTTTCACATTTGAAGCTCAAGTCTATGTTAAGATGAAAATCATCCTTCTGACAGAGTAAAGTGATGCAGTATTTGAACTCCCATGTTTTCTCCTCAATTGTCAGGTCAATTCAACCCATTCCCCTCAGCTATCCTAATTTAATTGGATGAAGAGCAAAGAGGTTTACGAATGTGATTTCAGAGCATGGGGTCTAGACAACTGAGGATACAGTTCCAGTGGTGGGACAAAGAGAGCAAGTATAAGAAGCCCAAGTCAAAGGAATAAAGAGTTTGTAGGAATAGTGGGTAAGCCATAGAAACACTTAGGTATGAGACTGAGAATTTTTAATTTGTGGTGTTAGGCACCAGAAGTCAACATAGGCCGTTGAAGAGAGAAATGATGGGTGAGTGAAGCAGGATGTGGGATAAGAGTGTGAGGATGGATGGCCAGCCAAGGAGATCATTGGAGTAGCTAAATCCCGGGGTGGCTGTGGTTTGAATCAGAGTTTCAATGGCAGATAGGCTGAGGTGAGGCAGAGGAGGGTGATGTTAATGGACGTGGAAGTAGCCACATTTGTGCTGAGAGTATATGACGTCGAGTATGATTTTGAAACTGCCAAGAGTCTGTTCAGCCCGAGACGGACCAGGGTGGAATGTGGAACAAGTTTTGGGCATTGATCAAAGGCTATTTAAAACTACCTTTGCTGTCCTGATGTTCTTAATCTTTTAAGTATGATCCAAACATATGTCCTAAGATATTTGTGTTTCCTTCCATACTTGTTACTTAAAAGAATTATTGTATTCAATGGTAAATCCTTTAAGGTTTAGGCTGTATACAGCTGTTAATACCTCTCATTGGGAGTGGAAAAGAAATGAAACAATTTTTATTTGTGGAAATTATAACTACATTAAAACATTAGCCACAGAATGGTAGAAAAATAAATATAATAGAATGTAGAGTGTTGTACATGAATGATGTTTGGAAACAAAATCCCAGATTTTGGAAGGAGTTCACAGGCTGAGAAATGTCTGTGCCGATGAACAATTGCTTCTCTGTTCCTCCTTTCTTGGAATAAGTATTACCGTTGCCATTGTTCTTGTCCAACATTTAATGTATTCATACCAAATTCTTATTTTCTATTCAAGAATGATAGACAGATACCCATAGCACAGAGAAGGGCTTTATACAAGCGTATCAAATATTCGTATGAGAACCAAAATACCAATCCAATGCAAAGAGACTCTCATAGAAACTGACTTAATTAATACAATTCTTTCTCATTAAAATAAAGTACAGAAACTCCATACAACAATTCCTTGCTTGATGTTGTAATTGCATTCCTGAAAAGTATGACTATCAGATTTTCCATTACAAGCAATGTAAAAGTTTAAGTTAGGTTGTGCCAGACATTTCCCATCAGAACAAAAATTGAAACATTACACCCTGTAAGTTTCAATAATGCATATTGATAAATTACAAAACTTATAAACAAAATAACTAAAAATAAAATGCATTTTAAAATGAGAAATATGCTAATTTGCTGCTTGCCCTCTGCTCACTGTCTCTCCCACTTCCTGGCCCTTCAGTCCCTTGCCTCTCCCACTCATCACTCTCCTGTTCCCTGACCCTCCAGCTCACTGTCAATATTGCTTCTCGATCCTCCTCCTCGCTGGCCAGCCTGTCCACTCGCTGATCTGCCCAGCTGTCAGCCTCTCCCACTCGATGCTTACTTACCTCTGTAAAGAAAGAGAGTCACTTCAAGTTTTAGGGTCACATAGGTAAACTTCAAGCTATAGGGCTGGCCAGCAGGAGGGTTGGGGACTGTGGACAGTTGCCCCAAAATGGGATATGCAAACCTATGTCACACACGTGTAATGACATTAATTTAAATCCACAAACCAAGCACAAATACCAGCTCCATTTAAAACATGCCATTAGTTCAGAATGACTAAAAATGGAGCGACTTAAAGCAAGGACTTGCTGTATTCATTTTAATTTCCAAGATCCATGTTTAATTTCACCACAAGCCTTCATTCTTGCTCATACTGCTATGCAGGGTCTTACACAGAGGAAACACCAGAGACTTCTGGCTCTCCGTGCCCATCCTTAGCCCTGGGAGCAGTTGATTTGCTCGGCCTCTCAACCATTACGGAGCGTGTGGTTCAAACCAGTTCTCAAAAGGACTTGTATTAAGCTGTGCTAAAATTTTCTCTCCACGTCTAGGTGGCAATCACACCTACGCACATACAAAGACGACAGAAGAAATTATTGAAAAAATTGGCAACTGGAAAGCACCCTCAGACCTTTGAAAAAGAAATATAGTATTTCTCTAAGATGCTGGGCAGTGCAGATTAGACAAAGGTGGCAGGCTTCCCATTTTAATATACCCATGTGCCATTCGTGATTGAGATGTTAATAGGAAGAGACTCATGTTTTCCTTTACTTCAGACAGCTGTTTTTGAGATCAGATTCTCACATTCCAAACAACTTTGGAGTGATGGACCTTGCCTCCTTTATGCCTTTCGATGGTACTGGATATAAAATGGATCTGCTTCTAGACTATAAATTATCAAGATAAAAGCATGTACAGTATTCGTAGTCTAATAGTCTTGTGTTCTTCTTGCAGCCTGGTGTTTAAGGAATGAGGGAGTTAGTTCCGTGCTAGTAGGAGCTTCCAACACTGAGCAACTTTTGGAAAACATTGGAGCAATACAGGTCAGTATTGAGTCAAGTGTTGTCCTCCAATACACTGCAGAGTTAATATACCTTGCTTTTAGCTGTCGAGCAAGATCAACACACTCTGCATGTAAATAGATATTGTTCTCTACAGCTGAGAGCATGTTTCCCGAAGGCTGTATTGCCTGCCTGTATGCCAGTGTCAATGACATCTTTGGGGATGGAGAGGAACTAAATGTGGGAGAGCAAAGATCCAATTGTTGTAGTAGTCCACTCGGGTACCAATGGCATAGGTTGGGGAACCTGAACATGTAGTCTATTTGGATAATAAAAAGGAGGTCAATAAGGTGTCAAATAAAAGGTTACTGCACAAGATAAGAGTCCATTGTGTTGGAGGATGATATATTAGCATGGATAGAGGACTGGCTAATGAACAGGAAACAGAGTCGGGATAAATGGGTCATTTTCAGGTTGGCAAACTGTAACTAGCGGAGTGCCACAGGGATCATTGCTGGGGCCTCAGCTATTTACGAGCTATATTAATGAATTAAATAAAAAGGATAGACTGTAATGTAGCCAAATTTACTGATGATACAAAGTAAAAAAGCAAGTTGTGAGGAGGATACAAAGAGTCTGCAAAGGAACATAGGTTAAATGAATGAACAAAAAAATTGGCAGATGGAGTATAATGTGGGAAATTGTGAGGTTGTCTACTTTGGCAGAAAGACAGATAAACAGAACGTTAAATGGAGAGAGACTGCAGAATGCTGCAATGCAGAGTGACCTAGGTGTTCTTGTACATGAATTACAAATGGATAGCATGCAGGTACAGCAAGTAATTAGGAAGGCAAGTGGAATGCTGCTTTTGTTGCTGAGAGATGGAGTATAAAAGTAAGGAAGTCATGCTACAGATCTACATGGCATTGATGGGACCATCTCTCAAGTACTGTGTATAGTTTTGGTCTCCTTTTTAGATCTCCAGTTTTGGAGGGATATACTTGCAAGGGAAGCAGTTCAGAGAAGACTCACTTGGTTCCTGGGATAAAGGGGTTGTCATATGAGGAAAGTTTGAGCAGGTTGGACCTGTACTTATTGGTGTTAGAAGACTGAGAGTTGACCTTATTGAAACATAAGATTCTGAGGGGCTTAACAGAGTCTGCGTAGAAACCTATGCAGACACTGGGAGAACTGGCAAAATTCACACACACAGTGAACCAAGCTGGGAGTCGAACCCAGGTCTCTGGAGCTGAGAGACAGCAGTGTAAGAACATAAGAAATAGGAGCAGGAGTAGGCCATCTGTCCCCTCGAGCCTGTTCTGCCATTCAATAAGATCATGGCTGATCTTTTCTTGGACTCAACTCCACTTACCTGCCGCTCACCATATCTCTTAATTCCTTTACTGTTCAAAAACTATCTTTGCCTCAACTGGTTCACTGGGCAGGAAATTCCACAGATTCAGAATCCTTTGGGTGAAGAAGTTCCTCCACAACTCAGTCCTAAATCTGCCCCCCCCCCCTTATTTTGAGGCTATGCCCCCAGTTCTGGTTTCACCCGCCAACGGAAACAACCTCCCTGCTTCTATTTTATCTATTCCCTTCATAATCTTATATCTTTCTATAAGATCCCCCCTCATTCTTCTAAATTCCAATGAGTTTAGTCCCAGTCTACTTAGTCTTTCCACATAAGCCAACCCTCTCAACTCTGGAATCAACCTAGTGAATCTCCTCTGCACCCCATCCAGTGCCAATATAGCCTTTCTCAAATAAGGAGACCAAAACTGTACACGCTACTCCAGGTGTGGCCTCACCAGCACCTTATACTGCTATAACATAACATCCCTGTTATTAAACTCCATCCTTCTAGCAGTGAAGGACAAAATTCCATTTGCTGCCTTAATTACCTGCTGCATCTGCAAACCAACTTTTTGTGATTCATGCACAAGGACATCCAGGTCCCTCTGCACAGCAGCATGCTGCAATTTTTTACCATTTAAATAATAGTCTATTTTGCTGTTATTCCTACCAAAATGGATGACCTCACATTTACCAACATTGTACTCCATCTACCAGACCCTTGCCCACTCGCTTTGAATGTCTGCAAAGGGATATAGATAGTCTGTGTCCTCAGCACGCTTTGCTCTACCACTCATCTTAGTGTCATCTGCGAACGTTGATACACTACACTTGGTTCCCAACTCCAAAATATCTATGTAAATTGTAAACAATTGCAGTCCCAACACTGATCCCTGAGACACACCACTAGTCACTGATTGCCAACTTTATCTGAAGATAAGGTATGGTTACAGCTACAAGTGTTACCTATTACTAGAACACCCAATTCTTTGTCCCCTTTCTTAATCTTTCTCCCCTCCAATATTTGCAGTTGTCTTTATTCCTTGTTTTTTTTTTCCCCCTTCCCACCGCGCCCTGACCTACTTCCCCAATCAGTGCTGCCTCCTTGCTAGGGGACATTTCTAACAGTGCTGCCTCCTTGCTAGGATACAATTCTACTGGTGCTGTTTGCCCTCTGGTTTCTCACTCAAATAGTCTTTCTTCGTGCACAAACGTTGATGTTGTGAAACAGTGAACTATTCAATAGCAGCTACCCCAAGTCCTGTCCTCACCCAACATTCACACCTACTCACTTCCAGCAGGGATTGCTGGATCATTTTCCTCAGTGTGCATACTTAATAGTGTGCTGGATGCTTTCTCAGTCTGTATAGTTTTGTTACTCACTGGATGAACCCACGGAGCCTTGTTACAATATAATTAGTTCAAATATTGCTTTCGTTGCTTTGAAGGAGGGCTGATATTGGATGCCTAAAATGGACAGTTTTTGATTCCGCAACACAAAAACCTTTAAGCACCAAATTTAAACAAAATAAGAGTGAGTGCAGTTTCAATGTGAATGTAAAAGCTTTGGGATAAAATAAAATCCAGTACTGTTATCTTATTCTTTCCCCCAGGTCCTTCCCAAGTTATCCTCATCAGTTGTGCATGAGATCGATGGTATCCTGGGAAACAAGCCATACAGCAAAAAGGATTATCGATCCTAATGAGGCATTCCAATGGGCTTGGACTGTTATCATTTCAAAAGTAATCTTCTTTGCCTGCTCGAGCTGTAACTGAAGTTAATACCAGTATGCTTCTGACCAAGGAATTAAACTTCAAGTTCCTGATGCTACAGAAAAGGATCAAACGATAAAAAATATATGGCAAAACCAGTGCTGGCAAGGCACAGCTGGTTCAGTGGGCTGCCTGTTACCTTTGCTAATTTTTTAAAAAACTTTTTCTTTCCTTAATGCAAAAACATCACTGGGTTACAACGGGTGTGACATTAAAATCGACATCAGATTTGGCTGGTTTTCCCTGTGATGAAAAACATGTTGCATCTGTTATTTTAATTGCTGGATACTGAGTCTTTTGATCATGAGTATAAAGTATGGCACTCTGCTGGAATCTGCATTTACCAGATTTGACTATAATCTAATTGCTTCCGAGGAAACTAAATCAATCACGGTTTTCCCCCAAAAAATAGTGTATGGGGTTCCAGATCTGCACACTTGTGTATATGTTCTGTACATGCAATTTTGTATATATATATATATATATATATATATATATATATATATATATATAATATCAGTGCATATAATATATATATATAAAATATATGTATATGCACACACATATGACCACAGGCTCGGTGACCTTTCAGAAGCCATCTCTGATGTCCACATCTATTAAAATGAAGGAAATACTGATTAGAAATAAATACATAAAACACTTAACAAAATAGCATAAACTTGAGGCACTATTGAGCATTGTGTCCTGACAACTGACTGTATATATGTGACAGTAACAATGTGATTACTATTACAGGAAACAGAGTTTGGTTTTACTAGCCAACAACTTGTAGGACTGTAGTTTAAATTGAGCAGTGGCTCTTGACTGATCTATGCATGAATCTATTATAATCAGGATCCGTGTGTATGTATATGCTGCTGATCATGTAAATGCTATCAATCCATGGGCTGTTTTGAAAAGATCATATTACAATAAAGAGATTGATATTGGATAGATTGGGGTTTGGACATTCAAAGAGCTATTGCATTTTATAGCATGCTTGAGACCGTTTGAATCCAATTATTTTGAGACCTTTTCCCTGTTTTTTGTTGTTTTATCCTCCTATCGTTTTACCTCCACTCAGTGTGAGACAGAGCATGAGGCATTAAACTAAGGTCTAACCTGACTGTTCAAGTGGTTCAAATGTATATTAAAGATCCAGCAGCACAATCGGAAGAGGAGCAGGAATTTCTCCTGCCACTTTGACCAACATTCCTCCTTCAGACAAGTAGGTGTGAATATACACCAATAAAAACACATGCATTAACTGGTTGTTTATTTCTGTTTGGAGTTCATGCTAATAAAATGGCTGCCACGTTTACTCAAAAAGCAAGTGGCCCTGCCATTCATAGTAAATTCCCTTCAAATGAACATGAGAGATGTAACCCTGACTCTAAAAATATCTTTCTTTTAGAAATGTTGTTCTTTTGCTCCTGATTGACTTGTGATTCTTCCTAAGGAAGTGTGAGGACTGGGGAGTAGGGGGTCCTTTGCCCTGGGAGAGGCAGTCTTGAAGTGGTATTGTCGCTAGTAATCCAAGGACCCAGAGTAATGCTCGGACCCAGGATCAAAATCCACCACCACAGATGGTGGAATTTGAATTCAATAAAAAATCTCTGAATTAAAAACAGTCTAACCATTGTCAATTGTCATTAAAACCCATCTGGTTCACTGATGTTCTTTAGGGAAGGAAATCTGACATCCTTACCTGATATGTGACTCCAGAGCCACAACAATGTGGTTGACTCTTAACTGCCTCTGAAATGGCCAAGCAAGCCACTCAGTTGTATCAAGCCACTAATAAGACTCAAATGAATGAAACTGGACGGATCACCCAGCATAGACCTAGACATTGGTCAACAGCAAACTCAGTCCTGTCGACCCTGCAAAGTCCTCCTTAATAACATATTTTGTGCCAAAATTGGTTTGAACTGCCTGAGAGACTAGTTCAAGGCTTGTTGGACAGCACCTGGCAAACCCACGACCACTATCATCTAGAAGGACAAAGACAGCAGACACATGGGAACACTGCCATCTGGCAGTTCCCCTCCAAGCCACTCACCGTCCTGACTTGGAAATATTATCGTTGGGGCCAAAATCCTGGAACACCCTCCCTAACAGCACTGTGGATATACCTATGCCCCATGGACTACAGCTATTCAAGAAGGCAGCTCAGCACCACCTTCTCAAGGACAATTAGGATGGCAACAAATGCTGGCCTTGCCAGTGAAGCCCACATCCTGTAAATTAATTTTAAAAATCTAACAATGCAACTTTAGCCCTTGAGACCAGTGCAGTTCTACCCAATCCTGTTCCAGAATGATAGCTTGAATTGCACTTAAATTGTGAAATATTAAGACATTTTGCTTTGATTGTTCTTATGCCTTAGTTAGACACCATCTTGTTTCTCTGGTTTTCTTTAAGTTTCTCGCAATTCACATCTCGTATGTTAACCACCCATTCAATTTTATTTCTCCTATAATTGTTGCTTTTGTTTACTTTGCTTGGAGCTCATAATCTTTAGGGAAGGGGATCACTGGGTCTAATTCTTAAAATGATCTAAAACCATTTCAACAGCAAGAGGTTCTGGTTATTTTTTCCCATTCCCTCCATCAGCATTTCTTTACTGAGGCATTGTCATTTTGCTGGAGTATAGAATAACATAATGGTGCAGCACATAAGGAGGTCATTCAGACCTTTTTGCCTATGCTAATTCCTTGGTGGAGCTATCCAATGAATTCCACTTTATCTGCTCTTTAACCATAAGCCTGTAATTTTTTCCTATTCCTGTATTTGTTCAATTACTTTTTGAATGTGACTGCTGAATCTGCTTTCACCCACTCCCACTCTCAGGCAGTGCATTCCATATCGTAACTTCCTGTGTTTAAAAGAAAGTATTTCATCATGTCACTTTTTTGCCAATTACTTCAAATCTGTGTACTCCAGTTACTGAACTTGCTGCCGCTGGGGACAGTTCCTATCAAAGCCACTCATGATTTTGAACCTTCTCTGCTCTAAGGAGAGCAATTCCAATTGCTCCAGTCTCTCTGAAATATCTCACTCCTGGTACCATTCGTGCAAATCTCATTAGCTTTCTCTCGTAAGATCTTGATATTCTTTTTATAGTGGGGTGCCCAGAATTGAACACAACACTCTAGCTGGGACTTAACAAATGATTTATAAAGGTTTAGTGCAACCTCGTTGCTTTTGTAGTCTATTAATCAAGCCAAGGATCCCATTTGCTATTTTAACAGTCTTTTCAATTTGTCCTGTGACTTTCAAAGATTTGTATAGGAATTAGGAGCTGAAGTCATACATCTCAAGGGCTCTGTCCCTGCATCCCCTTTAAAATTGTACCATTTAGTTCATGTTGATTCTCCTCATTCTTTCTACCAAGATGTCAGGGTGTCAGCAGATTATTTAGCCACATCTCTCCCGGTAGCACTTCCAGGATGAATTGTCATGTAGCAAATGGGACCAGGAACCCTGTTTTTGCTTCTTGCTGAGGTTAGCTAACTCATTGGAGAACAACATTAATCCAAAGACTTTCTTGGTCTGCCTAGTTCAGCTCCACACTATTCAACACAGCTGAACAACCAAGGAAGCCTGTAGCTGACTGCAACATTGTTCATGCTGGTATATTTATGGTTTTTTTGTATTTATGTTAAACTAATGCAATGAGGTAACAGAAAGGGTTCATGAGGGTTGGTTGGCTCAGCTGGACTATTCTGTCCAATATTTTTAAAATTAATTTGTGGGATTTTAATTTCGCTGATAAGACCAGCATTTTTGTCCTTGAGAAGGTGATGGTGAGCTGTTTCTTGAAACTCTGTAGTGCATGTGGTGTAGTTATACCCACAGTGCTCTTAGGGAAGGAATTCCAAGAGCGAGGGAGTGGTGATTTAGTTCCAGAATTTTCAGGTAGTGGGATTCCCATTTGCTGCCTTGTTCTTCTAGGTGGTAGTGGTTGCGGGTTTGGAAGGTGTTGTTGAAGGAGCTTTTGCCCAGTTCTGCAGTGCATCTTGTAGATAGCACACTGCTGTCAGTACATCAGTGATGGAGGGAGTATCCCAATGATGGCACTGCAAACGGATGCAGAAATGATTTATGAAAATGGTTCCAGGGACAGGAGGACTTCAGTTTTGTGGGAAAGATGAAGTAACTCCTTAGAAAAGTGGTTAGAGATTTGATAAAGGCTTTCAAAATCATGAGAGGTCTGAATAGAGTACATAGAAATTGCTCCAATTGGCAGAAGAATCGATAACTAGAGGACACAGATTTTACTGCTTTTACTGTATCCACTGTGTTCAGCTGAATCATAATCTCATTTGGAATTAATTAAATTGACACTGACCTCTGTGATTGTGGAGAGTGACGAGAGGCTGAACTGGCGTGTTCACATGGCATTCCTACTAAAGATGGTCTCAGATAGTTCAGCCTTGTGTGGGGTTCTGCTATTATCAAATATGGAAGCCTGTTCATGGTGACTGCGCCTCCAGTTTGTTGTTGACTTGTCTACCACCATTCACCATGGGATGTGGCAGGATTACAGTGCTTATGTTCCAATCCACTGGTTGTGGGATGCCTTAGATCTGACTACAGCATGCTTCTACCATTGTTTAATATATAGTTCTGCCTTGTAGCTTCACTACAATGACACCTCATTTTTAGGTATGTTCTTCCATAAATCATTGCATTAGGCTTAATGGTAATTGTAGAATGCGGGATATGCCTCAAGGTTATATGTTGTGGAGAATACAATTCTGATGGTGCTAATGGCCTCCCAGAACATCATGGATGCCCAGTTTTAAGCTGCTAGACATGTTTGCAATCTCTCCCATTATAGAGTGGTGGACCGCACAGTATAATAAAGGTGATGGGACTTTGTCTCCACAAGGTCTGTGCAGTGTTCATTCTTGCCAATATTGCAACAGGCATCTGTGATAGCAAGAGGTCAAGGAGATTTTTCCCTCATGTTGGTTCTCCACCTGTGATCGGCCCTTTCAGACAGCTATGTCCTTCAGGAACGGGCCATTTTGATCAATGAAGTCCTCCCACACACCAGTACTCCCCCTGCCCAGAGTATATTCTGAGCCCTTGCTACCTTCAGTGCTTATTCCATGACAGGATATTGAGTCAGAAGTTAAGAGCAGTACATGTTAATCAATAGTTTCTTTGACCATGTTTGACCTAATGCCATGAGACCTCATGGCTTTTAGAGTCAATGTTCAGCAGTGCCAGGGCCACTCCCTCCTAGCTGTCCACCACTGCTGCCACCTCAGCTGATGGAAAAGCTTGTGAACTAAGTCCAAGTTGCTGCTCGACTAATTGTCAAATCCCCAGAGATTGAGGAGGACATTACAGGATGTGTCCAGTACAATGCCAGATTTCCTTCTCTAAAGAATATTAGTGAACTAGTCTGGTTTCTATCAACAATCAAGTTGTTTCATAAGCACCATTGCTAATAGCAGTCCTTTATTCCAGATTTATTTTAATCTATTAACTGACTTTTAATTCTCAAGATGTCATGGTGAGATTTGAACTCTTCAATAAATGCAAGCCTTGTTAATGACTCTCATATCCCATGAGACAATTAAACACAATTAACTCTAACTGTTTACCATAAACATATTTCCTCCAAGGGACACAGCTCTACCATAATCAAAATGGTACAATGCTATTATATAAAATGTTTGCCTTTAATAATCAGTGCATCCTTCAACTTATTGACATCAATTGGAAGCTGTGGACCTTCTCAAACCTGAATAAAGTCAGCCTTGGATGTAGGGTTATCATCTGCATTCTGATTTCATCTTTAACATATTTATAGAAAGAATTTTTGAGGAGAAATGTGCTTGTCAAGAAATGTAACAGTCTGCCTGCATATGATCTCATCAGTGAGCACTCTCTCATGATGAGTATAGCACAGACCTAACACCCTGCCTTGTCAACATCCTGTATTTGCGTTCCTGTTCTCCGCCCCCCACTGCACCAATGAGACTTTTCCATTGTCAAGCTGTTCAATTTCTGCTGTTCCCTCATGCCTGGACAAACCTGGTGACATTGCAACCTTTTTCAGCCAGACGGCAGGAATGGGATTAGGCCATTCAGTCCATTGAAACTGTTCCACCATTCAAGTCGATGGTGACTACTCTGTACTGCAACCCATTTGAGGTATAGATCATATGATCTTTATCTATCTGAAAGCTTCAATTTCCACCCCAACTCCCAACTATCCAGTGCCTTTTAGGAATAACATACAGTTCACAGCCCTTTACCCTTGGTGTGGAAAAGCACTTCCTCATTTTGCTCCTCAATGGCTTAGCTCAAAATTTCAAGGTTGTGCCTCATTCTTTCCATTTCCCCACCAGAGGAAGCGGGTTCACTTTGTCAAATGGCTTTATATCATTCCAACCACCCTTCGAAACGCAATGGAATCAAGCTTTCCTCAATTTAACCCTTAAAAGTCTTGGTATCATTCCACTCCCCATCTGGAGTGATCATTCACTCTAAAGACCAATTTGGAGAAGCCAACGTTAGAACATAGCACAGGAACAGGCCCTTCAGCCCATGATGTTGTGCCGAACATGATGCCAAATTAAACTAATCCCTTCTGTCTGCCCTTGGTACGTATCCCTCTATTCCTTGCATATTCATGTGCTTATCTTAAAAGCCCCCATCGTATCTGCCTCCACCACCATCCCGGAGTGCGTTCCACACCTACCACACTAAAGAACTTGCCCCTCACATCTCCTTTGAACTTTCCATTAAATGGAACTTGCTTAATCGCTCAGAAAATCTCATGGGGATGTCTTCCCAGGAGATAGGGTTTCCCAAGTGTCTGTAACCTTTAAATCACCCAGTATCATATCCAAGTGACCATTATTTGGTGAGTGTAGACAATGAAAGTTGAAAAACTATTTTATGGGGCGTGAAATGGCAGATTCAATCCTAGCTTTACCTGACTCAAAGCTATTGAATTTGCAATTGGCTGATTGAACCTCATCTAGCCCAGGGACATTGCGGTAGGCCATAACACCGTCCCCAACCCCCATAATTCACCCACTCCCATAGCTGACTGGCAATTATGTTTACCCCAAATGTTTCACAGCTAAAGCAGTATGTGCATTTACCCAAATGGACAAGTGGAGGGAGGATTCACAGGCATCAACCCCAGGACTAAAGCAGAAGATTCAAGTAAAAGAATCAAACACAAATCTGTGATTTTAGGGACTGTATTAAGATGCACTTTGAGTTTATACAGTCAGGTTAAAGCCTTTCAATTTGGAGAAGACTTTCTTACCAAATAGCTTATTAATCTCAAGTTTAACAGCAGTAATATTCTGTACACAGAATTGGAAAGTACAATAACACCTTACAAGGTACTGTTTTTAAAAAAAAATCAAAGTTAAAACATTGGAATTCTGATTGGATATGTGCAAATGGCTGGGATTTCTGTTGGTCTCTCACGTATTATATCAAGTCAGCAATACAATACCATTTATAACAACACTTAAGCAAAAAGATCCTTTATCAAATCATCCTTACACATACACCCTAATTGATACTGGATTGGAGAAGGAGCAGGCAAAGAGCAGCTTGAATCAGGAGTGAGTGAGAAACCGGCTAAATATGAAAGTACAACTACAGTGGCAGTCATCACCACCAGGTGACTCTGGAACTTGCTAGTTTAGATCTGATTTTGTTTCAAATACTGAAGATTAACTGATTGGCCCAGGAAATTGGGTTTAAAATTTTCTTAAAATTGACCTTTCCTTGTCTTGCCTCCTCCAAGGGTCAGGATCATTTATAATTGGTGGGTAGGGCCAGTGTGTTTGATGGACACGAATACCAATGGGATTCTGGTCGTGCGCAGCCCAGTGTCTTACACTGGAAACAATGCGAGACACAAGGGGATCAGCCTCCACCAAAATGCTTTGCGCCTCCACCCCCCACCACCACATTCTCACAGCCGAGGTTCACACAACAGGCACCGACTCCCACAGGACACACAACTCCGCAAGCTGTCAGTATCTTCACAGAGGAGGAAGTGGGGCAGGTAGGGGAATAGAGAACAAAGAAAAGGAGGGAAAGAAATGGGGAGGGAACATGGAAGGAAAAGAAAAGAATGAGAAAGGAAGGAAGGATAGTGAGAGGATAGAGTGAGGGATACAAGGAAGAACAAGTCATGATACTGACTCTAGTCTGAGTAAAAGAGTCCGCGAGTGCCAGGTACAAGCATCCCAGGCAGCAACCACTATCTTGTCCAATTGACCATTCTTCACACACAAGTGTTGGGGGGGGGGTCAGAGGGAGATCCACATTGCTGAGATCATTCCTGCTCTCACCTTCACTCAGGGGCTTTTCAGCAGAAGTCTGACTCCATATCTGGAACGACCTTGGCACGGAGGCCAATCTCGGGGCTCCCTCCTCCTGCCACCACACGGAATAGCTATCTGGGCATGAACCAGAGTGAAACCCGAATCCCTCGGTCCTAGTCGGTGTGCCTACCCTGTGCACGGGGCAGTACCTTGAACCACGGGCCCATAGCCAGCTGACAAGGAACAGAATAATTCTGGTCAAACACCTCTGGGTCCTCGGTAACACAGAGGGACTTCTGGATACAGCATTGTATTGGTCATTGTGATCAGGAGCACTTTCTGGGCATGTGATCCTTCTGAGGTGTGTCAGTGTCCAGTCCTGGCAAATACCCTTCATAATACTGAGTGGTAATTGGCACATTGCATCCAATGGCACTAATTCTTCGTTCCATCATTCCATTTGCAAATGTGGAAAGTGGTGTAAGGGGATACCAACGGCACTGTCCTGTTAAAACAAGCTGAGGATAACTCTGAACTCTTCACCAGGACAAGGTGCAGAAATACCTTGTTTCAAACAAGGTAGAACTAAACCTGGATAATGTACAACCTATGGGAGTCCTATTTGGAATGTAAAGCACTATCCAGGGACAGACTAACCACATGATAAATCAGATACTCCAAAATCTTTCCACAGCACAGAGAAGATCCCCACCCCCTTTCTCCATGAGAATCTCAAAATCCTATACTCTTTAAGGGCAATGTTGCCAATGACTTGGGTTCGCTTTGGGTTTGGGCTAGTGCATTGCACTGATGGATACTGAAAGTAATAATGTTTAGGAATGGTAGCTGGAGATTAATGATGCTACTCAGGGCTATTATATGGAGCACAATTTGTAGACTCAGTTTGATAAACCAGAGCTTACAAGCTCTGGCAAGGATCACGCTTTCCTCATCTCTTGGTCCCACGTCCTAACGTCTGGAGATTCCCTCCCTGACACAACAGTCAATGTAACAGGAAGCCTTCCATGAACGTGCGAAAAAAGTGCAAATATGTACAAGTGAGTGGAGCCTCCACCCCTCCCCCAATCCCGAGATGAAAACAGTTTGTTATCTGACAAAGTTGAAAGAAGATTGGGAGCATGGTGACTGCATCAACTGCCCGTAGTCTGGGAGCTGCCCTCGGTATCCCTGCCATCAATCCTCGATGCAGATCACATCACTGACTTTATCTTTCTTCTCTCCTGTTTCCAGTCCTTCTGATAAGAGCTTTTTATCTGGGATGCTCATAGCCGAAATATTTGTGGTTGCTGCAAACAAGCAGAATTACTTTAATAAACTTTTCTTCTAATTGAAAAATGTAGGTGTCATTTCAAACCACAATAATTTGCACTTATGAAACAGTTTGAACATAAACTCCCCAGGCTCTCTCTCAGCCGGCAATTAGACAATAAATTTGATATTGTTGAAGACGGCAACATTAGGACTGGTGATCAAAGAAGTGAGTTTTTAAGGAGCATTTTAAAGGGGAGTTAGAGGGGTTCAGGAAGGGTTTAAGAGTGCTAATATCCAAGGTACATCCACCAAGGTGGGGCAAAGGGAATGAAGGATGTGCAAGAGGCCAGAATTGGATTGTTTAAAACCCCATCTCAGGTAGCATTCTTTTACTAGTGGAGTCATTTTAGTTTTATCTAAAAAACACTATGTTGAACAATTAAAGCTCCACATGTTTCAGAGATTCTGCGATCAGTTTTGATCCTAAGGTCCACCTCTGAACATCTATTTAGTCTTGACAAATTTGCACAAGAGTTGAGAGAGATGTCTGACCCAGTCACTGGCTGGTTCTTGATACCACGTGGTCTGGGAGTGTGCCAGACAGGGTTCCATCCACTTAATCAGGAGAGGGAATTCCCTTCTCCCTCAATGTTATCATTATTCATTGTTAGGATATGCCCGTCACCAGCAAGGACAACATTTACTGTCCATCCATAGACACCTGGACACTGACTGCCTTGCCAGGTCACTTTGAAGGATAGTTGAGTGAACCATGTGGGTTAGGAGTTGAATCTCTCAGAAGTCCGGACAACAGTTTCCTTCCCTGAAGGATATTCGTAAATCAGTTTGGTATTTACAATAATCCAACACTTCATGGACATTTTGATGGATCCCAACTTTTTATTTGCAGCATTCAGAGGTAAGAAGTGTGTTTCTAGAACATACATACCACTGATATAGGGTCCCAGAGGCATCTGATTGTAATTAATGAGGGCTCCAGATCCTGGCCCTCGGAAGGTGGGTCCAAAACTGTTACTGTACATCTGTGCCGCTCCATAGGGACCCTGTGGGAATGGCTGCAAAAGATGGTTAGTTTAAACAAACAGCACAGATCAAACGCAAAAGTCTAGGATAGCTTACACAAATAAATGGAAACTTAACTGCAGGATGTCCCCTCCCCACATCTGAGGTGTTGACCCTTGAACCAGGCCCTGTTTGAAGAGCACTGAACAGTTCTGCTTAGCTCTGTCAACACTGGGGAGCATCAAAGCCTAACGTGAACCCAGAGCCACAGCCCCACACACTATCTGACCCCGTGCTGTGCCTGTCCTGGGAGTGTTTGATGGGGGCCAGTGTAGAGGCAGCTTTACTCTGTATCTAACCCCATGCTGTACCTGTCCTGGGGGTGTTTGGTGGGGACAGTATAAGGGAGCTTTACTCTGTATTTAACCCCGTGCTGTGCCTGTCCTGGGGGTGTTTGATGGGGACAGTGTAGAGGGGGCTTTACTCTGTATCTAACCCCGTGCTGTACCTGTCCTGGGAGTGTTTGATGGGGGCCAGTGTAGAGGCAGCTTTACTCTGTATTTAACCCCGTGCTGTGCCTGTCCTGGGGGTGTTTGATGGGGACAGTATAAGGGAGCTTTACTGTGTATTTAACCCCGTGCTGTACCTGTCCTGGGGGTGTTTGATGGGGACAGTATAAGGGAGCTTTACTGTGTATTTAACCCCGTGCTGTACCTGTCCTGGGAGTGTTTGATGGGGACAGTGTACATAGAACATAACAGCGCAGTACAGGCCCTTCGACCCTCGATGTTGCGCCGATCTGTGAAACCAATCTAAAGCCCATCTAACCTACACTATTCCAATATCATCAAAATGTTTATCCAATGACCATTTAAATGCCCTTAATGTTGGCGAGTCCACTACTGCTGCAGGCAGGGCATTCCACGCCCTTACCACTCTCTAAGTGAAGAAGCTACCTCTGACATCTGTCCTATATCTATCACCCCTCAATTTAAAGCTATGTCCCCTCGTGCTAGCTATCACCATCCGAGGAAAAAGGCTCTCACTATCCACCCTATCTAATCCTCCGATCACCTTGTATGCCTCTATTAAGTCACCTCTTGACCTTCTGTAGAGGGAGCTTTACTCTGTATCGAACCCCGTGCTGTACCTGCCCTGGGAGTGTTTGATGGGACAGTGTAGAGGGAGTTTTACTCTGTATGTAACCCTGTGTTGTACCTGCCCTGGTTTGGGTGGCACTTGGCACCCAGTGTGTCTTCCATTCCCCATTACTAACATCCCTCAGTTTTGGGTTGAAAGTAAAATACAGAATAAACACAGAACACGGACACTGAGTCTCGCTGCTGATTGGGAGAATCGAGATCCTCCAGCAAACCACCCTTTCTGATTATATCAGCTTGACACCCGAAAGACAAGGCAATGCCACTGTGCTAACTCCCAGAGACTCTAATCGCAATGTCCTGGGCCGGTTGCTCACCTGCTGCTGTGGTTCATTTCCCCGATTTGCCAGTCTACTCAGAATGCTCCGCTCCGACATCTGGAGCCTCGCTGCCACCGGCGGCACCCTGGACAGCATGTTGGGTAACCTGGTCACGTCGGCTTTCATGTCACTCAGGAGCTCCTCTAGCTGATTCAGGACTGAAAGAAACAAAAAGCAAACACAGGGCGAGGAGCTCAGGGCCAGGGTTTCAGCAGGAAGGGAGGCAGCATCAACACTTCCCAATAACAGCTGGTGCTGTGTTAACCTGCAGCTCCACAAGCCACAGGAACACCATGCACCCAGTACCCAGCACAGCAAGACTCCAGAGGGGCACTGATAGGGCACCAGGATGAGGGGGACGGTAAGAAGGTCAATAATAAGAAACAGTCATTTTATAAAATTCTCGAGTCTTACTCTGGGTGTCCAACTTCGCCCTGAACTTTAACCCCCAACTCCTCCTCCTTTATATGGATTCAGTTTGGATAATATGTTTGAACAATACTAAGATGCATGTCTCTGTGTGTGTGTGTATGTGTATGAACTGGAAAAATATCCTGATCAATTATGTAGAATAAATCACATGGAAACCTGAACAGAACCGTTGTACATACGAGTTTGGGTAATGTGTTGTAATGGTAAATATTACTGGGCTAGGGTGGCACGGTGGCACAGTGGTTAGCACTGCCGACTCACAGCACTAGGGTCCCAGGCTTGAATCCCAGCTTGGGTCACTGTGTGGAGTTTGCACATTCTCCCCGTGTCTGCATGGGTTTCCTCCGGGTGCTCCGGTTTCCTCCCACAGTCCAAAGGTGTGGGGGTTAGGTGGATTAGCCATGCTAAATTGCCCCTTAGTGTCGGGGGAGCTAGCTTGGGTAAATGCATGGGGTTATGGGAATAGGGCCTGGGCGGGATTGTGGTCGGTGCAGACTCGATGGGCCAAATGGCCTCCCTCTGCACTCTATGATTCTATGATGCTAACCCAGAGAACAGGTGTTCAAATAGCACTGCAGCCCTTTGATAATTTGAAACCAGTTTAAAAAGTGTGGAAAAAGGTCAGTGTCAGTAAACATTATAAAATCCCAACCAATCCTTGAAGAAACCCTGTGTGGGCCTAAAGGTGACTCAACCCCATCCCAATGTGATTGGCTCTCCATTTCCCTTTGACGTAGCTGAACAAGACATTCACGTTAAAAGGAGTAGCCCCTCCTGGTGGCCCTGCTGGTTATGGCAGTGCCTAAACCCAAGAGGTCAGATTTAAACTCCTGGTCTGTGCTGAGTTAGCGCAGGCTACACCTGGACTGTGGGCTAGAAAGGCCAGGGTGGGATGAACACAGAGTCTAATTTTCACCTCCCAGCCCAAGGGGCTTATGACTGGTTCATACCTGCTAACTTGTAGCAGACTGGGATGGATTCTGTTCCGAGTCTGTAACAAAGCACTGGTCAGTGAAGAGCATCTTCTGCCCAATTCAGTTGTGTTAAAAACCTGCCACTGTATCAGTTCAGGACAGACAGACTCTACTTTGGGACAACTAGGACAGGGCAACAATGCTGGGTCCTTCCAGCTGCACACACTTCCCAATCATGGTTTCTTTTTAAACACCAAGTCAACCTACACCTCACCCTCTGGCTGCTGCTGGAGGCGGAGAGAAGGGCATTGGGCAGAAGAAATAACAGCTCTCATTTAGACAACACCTTTAATGTAGTAAAGTGCTTTGGGATGCTTCACAGGAAACGTTACATGGCAAAACGTGACACCAAACCACATAAATAGGTATTAGAACCATGACAGGAGCTCAGACGGAGATGGGATTTAAGGAGGGGATTGCAGAGTTTTGGACCCTGACAGCTGCCAATAGTGGCATAATGAAGCCGGGATACACAAAAGGCGGTTGGGGTGAACATTATAAAATCCCAACCACACCAGGGGTGGGGGGGGGGGGGGGGAGAGACAGGAGGCAGTGGGGCGGGGGTAGGCTATGAAGGTGGTGTAAATGATGATGCAGATGTGTGATTGAAAGCTCATCGCGGGGTCAAACGTGACACTGAGGTTGTGAAAACCTTGCTTTAAGCTTCAGACGGTTGCCAGGGAGAGGGATGGAGTGAGTGTCTCGGGAATGGAGTTTGTACTGAATGTCAGATTAACAGTGCTAATCGTTTAAACAGAACAGTTGTGGTGGGGGTGGGGGAGTGGTGAGCCCAACCTGGGTGTCACTAGAATAAACACGGAACCTGATGATGACACCGAGAGGCAGCGGGCAGATGAGAATTGCAGGAGTCTCCAGAGGAAGCTGCAATGGTGGGAAGAGAAGTCAGCGCAACACTGCAGAATCTCTGGCTGCAATCGATCAAGAACAGAACCAGACAGGCGCAGTTCCACCCGACTGGATGATGGTGGAGAGGAGTTGGAAAAGCTTGGCAAGGTCAAACATGTCAAAGTTTACAGACAGATTCACAGAGGAAGAGGTGGTGGGGGGGGGGGGGGGGGTTGCACGTGTGTGTGGGGGGAACGGTTTACTTTTATCAGTCACAGGAGACATTATTTATAACTTCAATAAGGGCAGTTTCTGTTCTGTAATACTGGAATACTGTAATATTGGAATACTGTAATACTGGTGGAAACTGGATTACAGATTCAAACAGAATTCAGGAAAGGTGGACACAGAATTATGAAGTGACAACACGTTCAAGAACTTAAGAGCAAATGAAAGTATACTATACAGAATGAGTACATCACCACCCCCTCCAACCCTGTACAGTATGAGTATATCCTCATGTACAGTATGAGTATATCCCCATGTACTGTATGAGTATATCCCAGTGTACTGTACAGTATGAGTATATCCCAGTGTACTGTACAGTATGAGATCCTCCATATTGTACAGAATGAGTATATCCCCATGTACTGCAGATTATATCTCCCCTCCATAGTGTGGTGCATATCCCCCATGTACTATGCAGACAGTATATCCCATGCACTGCACAGAATGAGTATATCCCATGTACTGCACAGAGTACAATTCCCTGTGTACTGTACAGAATGAGTAGAGTCCCCATATACTGAACAGTGACTTATAATTCCCCATTACTGTACAGTGAGTATATCCCGTGTACTGTACAGAATGAGCATATTTCCCATGTACTGTAGAGAATGACAGTAATTTCCCATTACTGTACTGAGTATATCCCATGTAGTGTACAGAATGAGTATATTCCTCATTACTGTACATAGTATATCCTCTTTAGTATACAGTGCATCCCACCAAATTCACAGACTAACTAATGTAACCCATGTCTGCCCCCTTGTGGGATTGATGTGGAGCTGCCGGTGTTGTGGGATCCCCTTGTGGGATCAGCAAGCAATACATCAATGAGGAAATACAGATCAGGCCCAGATACTGAAAGATTTGTACCTCTGTACAGTATGAGCATATCCCCATGTACTGTACAGTATGAGTATATCCGTGTACTGTACAGTATGAGTATATCCCAGTGTACTGTACAGTATGAGTATATCCCAGTGTACTGTACGGTATGAGTATATCCCAGTGTACTGTACAGTATGAGTTTATCCCTGTGTACTGTACCGTATGTGTATATCCCCGTGTATATCCCCATTCCAAATATTCACATTTGGAATACTGCGTCCAGTTCTGGTCGCCACACTACCAGAAGGACGTGGAGGTTTTGGAGAGAGTACAGAGAAGGTTTACCAGGATGTTGCCTGGTATGGAGGGTCTTAGCTATGAGGAGAGATTGGGTAAACTGGGGTTGTTCACCCTGGAAAGACGGAGGATGAGGGGCGACCTAATAGAGGTGTATAAAATTATGAAGGGCATAGATAGGGTGAACAGTGGGAAGCTTTTTTCCCAGGTCGGAGGTGACGAACACAAGGGGTCACAGGTTCAAGGTGAGGGGGGCAAGGTTCAACACAGATGTCAGGGGGACGTATTTTACACAGAGGGTGGTGGGGGCCTGGAATGCACTGCCAAGCAAGGTGATTGAGGCGGACACGCTGGGATCGTTTAAGACTTATCTAGATAGCCACATGAACAGACTGGGAATAGAGGGATACAAACGAATGGTCTAGTTGGGCACATGAGCGGCGCAGGCTTGGAGGGCCAAAGGGCCTGTTCCTGTGCTGTATTGTTCTTTGTTCTTTGATCAAAGGCTGAAACTGCTTCATCCAGTCAGATGATGTGTTTAAGATTGTTGTTTCTCCATTGGTCACAGGATTTGAAGCTTAAACAAACCAATTTTAGTTGATTTATCTGGTTAGTGTTGAAGTCCCACAATGAACAATTTCAAAAAGCATGCTGGCTTTGTGGCTGGTAAACTGTCTCCAGTAAATCCCGATAAACTATGTCCCCGGTAAATCCCAGGGAAGGATATCCCTGGTAAATCTCGATAAAGAATATCCCCGGTAAATCTCGGTAAAGGATATCCCCGGTAAATGGTGTCCCCGGTGTGAGGTACTGGGTGAGCTAGAGACCCAGCTTCTATCCCAAGTCTCTGGTGTGTTGGTTGGTATCAGCAGTGTTACACCACACTTGGAGTTACTGTGCACAGTCACTCTCCATATGGAGTCATTAGAGAATAAGATTGACTAGAACAGAGATCCCATATCCATCAGGAAAGATTGAACAGTCTAGCGAGACAAAGGTGACCTGATAGAAACCTTTAAGACTATAAAAGGGTTTATTAAGACAAAGAGAAGATGTTTTCACTTGAGGAGAAGACAAGAACTAGGGGTCCGATAAGATAGTCCAATTGGGAAGAGAAACTCCTTCAGCCAGAATGTGATTAAAATGTGGAACTGACTTCCACAGGATGTGGATGAAGTGAATAGGATAGAGGTTTCTAAGGCAAAACTAGATAAACAGAAGGGAAAGAAGAATAGGATTTGCTGATAGGGTGAGAGATCAAGGAACGCAAGGTGGCTGATGTGGAGCAAAGGATAGTTAGATCAAATGCCCTAATTCTGTGTTGCAAATTCTTTATAAAACTAGAGTAACACAAAAAATATTAATTTCTTTGTGAATTCTCTGATCAAAGCAAGGAACCTTGCTCCTCTAGAGAGGAAGACTTCTCATTTGAAGTATTAAACTCAACTACAGCATGGTTCATAGAGTAAAGCTCCCTCTACACTGTCCCCATCAAACACTCCCAGGACAGGTACAGCACGGGGTTAGATACAGAGTAAAGCTCCCTCTACACTGTCCCCATCAAACACTCCCAGGACAGGTACAGCACGGGGTTAGATACAGAGTAAAGCTCCCTCTACACTGTCCCCATCAAACACTCACAGGGCAGGTACAGCACGGGGTTAGATACAGAGTAAAGTTCCCTCTACACTATCCCCATTAAACACTCCTAGGACAGGTACAGCACGGGGTTAGATACAGAGTAAAGCTCCCTCTACACTATCCCCATTAAACACTCCCAGGACAGGTACAGCACGGAGATACAGAGTAAAGCTCCCTCTCCACTGTCCCCCATCAAACACTTCCAGGACAGTTACAGCATGGGGATAGATACAGAGTAAATTTCCTCTACACTGTCCCCATCAAATATTCCCAGGACAGGTACAGCACAGGGTTAGACACAGAGTAAACTCCCTCTACACTGTTGCCATCAAACACTCTCAGGACAGGTACAGCATGGGGTTAGAAACAGAGCAAAGCTCCCTCTACACTGTCCCCCATCAAACACTTCCAGGACAGGTACAGCACGGGGGTACAGAATAAAGCCCCCTTTACACTGTCCCTGTCAAACACTTCCAGGACAGGTACAGCACAGGGATAGATATAGAGTAAACTCCCTCTACACTGTCCCCCATCAAACACTCTCAGGACAGGTACAGCACAGGAACATATGCTGAAGAAACCTTACCCCCAAACATTCCTTAACACTCCAGCCTCAAACAAACCCCGTGATTGCAGAGATGTCGCTTTTTGATACCAGTCGACCTGGCGCCAGTTAATGTAACTCAAACCCAGGTCGAATTTCTCTCTAATGGCCTTTGGTTTCCAGTAGAGAAGGTTCTTCACCACGTACCAGCCAGTTCAGGTCAGTGTATGACAACAATGTACCTCTAGCTCTTCACATTAAATATATTTTACATCCAAAAAATAAATTAAGATCACAATTACACCAGAGGCACTTCATTACAAAAAGCTGAATTTATTAGCAGATTCGCTAAAAAGGAACAATTTTTACAAGATGATATTGCGGGGCAGTCAGTGCAATTGATGCTGAAACTAATTTCTTATCTCTACGATGTCCAGGACCTGTCTGAATGGTCACTATGGAGACGGGAGGTAGACGGGAGGGGGTGCCCGAGCTCACGCGACAAACCTTTGTGCAGTACAGCGTTGGCAGGCTTGTTACCGGCCAGAGACTCCTTGGAGAGATGCTGGTGACTCTCGGCTAAGCACTCGACCTCGGCAAAGCGTGCGTTGAGGGCCATGGCAGGGTGATTGGGGTCTTGGCTCATGTTGAGGTAAGCAGCTCTCCGCAACTGCTCTTCAATCACCAGGGCCTGTTCCAAGAGCTGGTGTTGGGGGTGAGGGAGGTGGGAGGCAAGAAAAAAAAAATAATTAGAACAGGAGTTAATGCGAGTGGAGTCCAGTTAATCACTTTAGCAGCACCCGACCAACCCCTAAGCCCAGTCCAGCCCAGCCCAGCCCTGGCACACTGCACCCAACATCACCCAGAGTCACGCAAGATCAGAGATGAAATGAAAGCTGAAGGTAGGGGCAGGCGGAAAGGATTTTCATTTCCATGGCACCTTACACAACATCAGGGCAGACCTGTACAGTCAGTGCAGTATTTCTGAAGTGTCGTTACAGCTGCAGCAATTGGAACATGACCCATACATTCTGTTTTTGTGATGTTGGCAGAGGGATAAATATTGGCCAGAACATTAGGGAGAACTCCCCTGCTGCTCTTAAAAAATAATCGTGGGATCATTTATGTGCACCCGAAAGGGCAGAGGGGTCTCGTCCGGGTTAACACACAGCGCTCCCTCGGGTACGGGTTAACACACAGCGCTCCCTCGGGTACGGGTTAACACACAGCGCTCCCTCGGGTACGGGTTAACACACAGCGCTCCCTCGGGTACGGGTTAACACACAGCGCTCCCTCGGGTACGGGTTAACACACAGCGCTCCCTCAGGTACGGGTTAACACACAGCGCTCCCTCGGGTACGGGTTAACACACAGCGCTCCCTCGGGTACGGGTTAACACACAGCGCTCCCTCGGGTACGGGTACAATAGACAACACTATTTCTTTGAGAAGGTTCAAGGTTCATATACCACTCCAATGTGCCAGGAAATAAACACACTCACACACACACGGGCCCATGCACCCCCCTTCCCCCCTCGTGGACCCATGCACCCCCCTTCCCCGCACGCAGGCCCACGCTTCCCCCCCTCGCGGGCCCATGCACCCCCCTTCCCCCCTCGTGGACCCATGCAATCCCCCTTCCCCCCACGCGGAACCATGCACCCCCCTTCCCCGCACGCAGGCCCACGCTTCCCCCCCTCGCGGGCCCATGCACCCCCGTTCCCCCCACGCGGAACCTAACACCCCCCTTCCCCGCACGCAGGCCCACGCTTCCCCCCCACGCGGGCCCATGCACCCCCCTTCCCCGCACGCAGGCCCACACTTCCCCCCCCCCCCACGCGGGCCCATGCACCCCCCTTCCCCCCCCTCGTGGGCCCATGCACCCCCCTTCCCCCCCACGCGGGCCCATGTCAATCAGCACATCTTTCTCGCTCACACACACACGCCTTGATTTACTTTGAATCTCCTGGCTAAGAACTTGTTTTTCATTTCCAGGAAATTCCCCTTGTTCATCTCGGCTTTGAAAGGCTCATTGATGATTGTGTATCTGGGATCATTTTGTATATCCTGCCAGCGAGCATAGCCGTGACTGCACAGAAATGTTAAGGAAACCTTGAGAGAGGAATGTTGGCAGACATGATGGACAGGACGGATCAACCAGCTTCAAGCCCCCTTGTGGTCTGTGGGCAAACACAATCCCATCCTTAAGCTTCATCAACATTAAATTCCCATCAAACACTCCCAGGACAAGTTCAGCCAGGGGTTAGATATGGAGTAAAGCTCCCTCTACACTGTCCCCATCAAACACACCCAGGGCAGGTACAACATGGGGTTAGATACAGAGTAAAGCTCCCTCTCCACTGTCCCCATCAAACACTCCCAGGACAGGTACAGCACGGGGTTAGATACAGAGTAAATCTCCCTCTGTGCTCTGAATCTTTTAACAATGTTCCTTCCTCACTAGATCAATGTGGTTTTTTCTGTTTCCCACGCGAGCTGACCAATAGATTTGTCTGATGCTGTCAGAAAGGAGGATAGAGACAATCATAGCTATTTATTTATAAATGTGGTGGGGAGGGGGAGATGGTGATGAACATATTCCACTAGCATTTGTCCTACACCCTAGGTCACACTTTGAATACTGTGCAGAGTTCTGGCCTCCATTTTGCAAAAAGAATATGGAGACACCTTATGAAATTACCCTGTATCCGTCCCATGTGCATTGTCTTCATCATCAGTCTCCCATGTGGGACCTTGTCAAAGGCTTTGCTGAAATTCATATAAACTACACCACCCTAATCTACACACCTGGTCACCTCCTCAAAAAATTCAATCCAGTTTCTGAGGCATGACCTCCCTCTGATGAAGCCATGCTGACTATCCCTAATCAAACCCTGCTGCTCCAAGTGGAGATAGATGCTCTCCTTCAGAATTTTCTCCATTGGTTTCCCTACCACTGACATGAGACTCACTGGTCTGCAGTTCCCTAGCTTATCTCTACAATCCTTTTTAAATAGCGGAACCACATCACCTGTTCTCCAGTTCTCTGGCACCTCCCCCTACGGCCAGAGAGGAATTAAAAATTTGGGTCAGAGCCCCTGCAATCTCCCCCCTTGCCTCCCACAGCAGCCGAGGGCACAATTCATCTGGACCTGAGATTTATCCACTTTTAAGGCTGCCAACACCTCCAATACCTTGTCCTTCCTTATGTCAATTTAGTCAAGAACCTCACAGTCTCTCTGCCTGAATTCCATACCATTGGCCTCATTCTCTTGGGTGAAGATGGATGATAAGTATTCATTCAACACTCTACCAATGATTTCCCACAGATTGCCCCCCTAGTCCCTAATGGACCCTACTCTTTCCCTGGTTATCCTCTTCCATTGATATACTCGTAGAATATTTTGGAATTTTTCCTACTTTTACCAGCCAGAGCTTCCTCATTTCCCCTCTTTGGTTACTTAATTGCTTCCTTAAGCTCCACCCTGAACTTTCTATACTTCACTAATGCCTCTGCTGATTTGCTCCCCTTGTAGCTACTAAAAGCCTCTCTTTTCATTCTCATCATCTCCTGAATATCTCTGGTCATCTTTTGTTCTCCTATTTATTTGCCCATAACAAGCTTAAATTGTACCATCTTAAGTTGTGGTCGCTATCACTAAAATGCTCCCTCACAACACTTCAACCATCTGTCCGGGTTCATTCCCTAGAAATAGACCCAGCACTGCGTCCTCCCCTTGTTTGACCCTCTACATATTGACCTATAAAGCTCTCCTGTACACATTTCAAGAAATCCACTCCATCTCAGCCCTTAACACTAATGTCCATCCCAGTTAATGTTGAGAAAGTTTATATCACCCCATATAATTACTCTACTGTTATTGTTTTTACACACCTCCGCGAATTGTGCACATATTTGCTCCTCAATATCCCGCCCACTACCTGGGGGTCCATAGCAAACACCTAGCAATGTACATGCCCCCTTTGTATTCCTAAACCCACAAAGCTTCATTCGATGCCCCCTCCAAGATAACATCCCTCCTTACTGCAGTAACTGATTCCTTAACTAACAATATAATCCCCTCTTTTACCCCTTCCCGTCTCGCCTGAAGATTCTACATCCCAGCATGTTGAGCTGCCAACCCTGCCCCTCCATCAACGTCTCTGTGATGGCCACTATATCACACTTCCACGTGTCAATCCTCACCCTTAACTCACCTGTTTTACCTGTAATACTCCTGGCATTAAAGTAGAGGCGATCCAGCCTTTCCTTACTCCCTTGGAACTTAATACAGCTGTACTCTCTCTAACTTGTTTTACTGTATTATGCTGTGTCCCTATTCTGCTAACAGTCTATGCCCCCTCCCCCTGCCGAACTAGTTTAAACTCCTCCCAACAGGACTAGCAAACCCACCTGTAAAGATGTTAGTCCTGCTCTGGTTCAGATGTGGACCATCCCACTTGTACAGGCCACACCTTCCCTAGAAACGGTGCCAGTGATTCAGGTGTGAAGATACTGTGCCTTTATATCATGTTTCTTGTGAGGGGTATGTTTAGGATTCAGCTCTGATTTATCTGGTGCCAATCTGTCTGCAATCCAAGCAGCTCCATGCTGAGACTGCAGGAAAATAATTGATCCTAGATTATGGGGTTTTTGTTTTAATCTGAGCGAATGCATTTTTGTTTATTCCTCTGGGATTTCCGAGTAGGGTTTGATTTAGGTTGATTGACAAGGCAGTCATGTGATTGGGCAGAGCTAAACTTACAGGGAAAAAGTTTAGCTTCTGCTTGATCCAGAAAACCGCAAGAGGTGTTCTGTTTTCCTCTCTCTCTGGAGGCTGCTGTTTGAATGTCAGAGGACAGGTATCTCTCTGTCTCTCTATCTCCAGAAGTGTTCAAAGGCTTGAGGATTAGCAGCCCATATTCCAGCATGTAAGTCTGTGTTGTTTGCTAAGTTATTTTGAAGAGGAGTTTAAGTCTATAAGAGGGATAGTGCTTAAATTGGAACTAATAGAGATAGATTAGCAGTTAAGAATTATATCTCGTCACATTTAAGTATTCAAAAAGTTAAGCTAATTCAGTTGTTATATTTAAACTATTGTTAAAATAAAGTTTATTTTGATAAAAGTTTCCTAGCGTGTCAACAGAATCACACCTGGAGTGAAACACATTATAGTCTCACTAAAATAAAAAAAAGTTGTGGTCTAGTCTAACTTTGTAATATACCTTGGGGTTTCTGATCTGGTCCCCAACACAGGAATCTAAAATTCTCCCTCCTGCATCAATTCTTAAGCCACGCATTCATCTGTGCTATTCTTCTATTCCTTTAATCACCAGCACGTGGCACTGGGAGTAATGCAGAATTACAACTCAAGAGGTCTTGCATTTTAGTCTACTACATAACCCCCTGAATTCTTGATGCAAGACCTAATCCCTCTTTCTACCTACGTCATTGGTACTAGCATATACCATGACCTCTGCCTTGTCACCCTCCCTCTTCAGGATGCCCTGCAGCCGTTCAATGACATTCAGCCGGACCCTGGCATCAGGGAGGCAACACGCCTGCTGGAGTCACATTAATGCCTACTTGCTCTGGTTTCCTGGCACATTCACGCACACGGTCCTCCCTCAATCTGCTAAAGGATTGGGAGTGAGCCTGAATCCTGGTGTCGAACTGCAGCCGAATCCCACCCACACCAATCACACCCCCCCCCCCCCCGGCCCCCAATGCCCCGAGCTGAACACCACCCCGAGAAAACACCACCCCCATTCACCAAGCCCCGCCCCATGCCGTAAGCTGAACCACACCCCCAACCTCCCCTGTGCCATCCCCCCCAACACAAGACTCAGAGAAAGGATACGCAACAATGCCAGCCAGCAGCCAATAGTCGTGTCTCCTATGCCAGATATCGTAGATCTTTCCAGAAGAAACGGCAGCTCGCTCCTCGTTCTGCCAAAGCGTGTGCAACTCTGGCAAAATAAAAACAGAGATGCTACCCCTCAGAACAGAACTAGAACATTCTGCTCTATATCTGAGCTAGGGAGATGAGGGTATTCAACACAGCACCTTGCTGAATTCCAAATACTCACTCCCCCTGGGGTATGGGCCCCACCGAAACCCCACTCTCCCCGGGGGATAGGTCCCACCAACACCCCACCCAACCCCAGGGTACAAGCTTTCACCAACACCCCACTCTCTCCAGGGGATGGGCCCCACTGACACCCCACTCCCCCCAGGGTAAGGGTCTCACCGACACACCACTCTCCCCGGAGGACAGGCCCCACTGACACCCCACTTTCCCCTGGGGTCCGGGCCCCACCAACACCCCACTTTCCCCCAGGGGATGGGCCCCACGGACACCCCACTCTCCCCAGGGTACGGGCCCCACCGACACCCCACTCTCCCCGGGGTACGGGCCCCACCGACACCCCACTCTCCCCTGGAGGACGGGCCCCATCGACACCCCACTCTACCCCAGGGGACAGGCCCGACCGACACCCCACTCTCCCCGAGAGACGGGTCTCACCGACACCCCACTTTCCCTGGGGTACGGGTCCCAGTGGCACCCCACTCTCCCCGAGGGAAGGGTCTCACCGACACCCCACTCTTCCCGGGGGACGGGTCCCACTGACACTCCACTCCCCCCGGGGGACGGGTCCCACTGACACTCCACTCCCCCCGGGGGACGGGTCCCACTGACACTCCACTCCCCCCGGGGGACGGGTCCCACTGACACTCCACTCCCCCCGGGGGACGGGTCCCACTGACACTCCACTCCCCGTCTGGTACAAACTCCCCATGAATCACATCGCAGAAAACATGAAAACTGACAGACACATTTCTCAAACCGAGGAAGAGGATGGAGTGAAAACAGAACAATGAGAAGAAGCAGGATCTAGGTTGGCAGCAGGTAGAACGCGGGGTGAGAGCGAAAGAGACAGGGACGGATATAATCTTTATTACAGAGCGTTCAAGGGGTCATCATTTGTTGATCTGATGAGGGGCAGCTGATTGATTTACCTGTGAACCCTCCATCTGCAATATTGAACATAAATTTTCCTTTGCCACACGGATCCTTCCTCTCTTCCTCCTCTTTCACTTCTTTCACTGTTTCTCCATTCTGTAGGTTTTCCGTAATCTCTCTCTCCTCATTCACATCCTCAGCTGTTGGAGAAGTGAATAATAAACAGAATGTCCAGTGAAACGCATCCCAGTCAGAATCAATGTGTCATCACTTCACAAACACCATGTCCCCCACAACCCCCCTCCCCCACCCTGTGACCACCCACATGGGCACCGAGAGCCACCCACACGGGCACCGAGAGCCACCCACACGGGCACCGAGAGCCACCCACACGGGCACCGAGAGCCACCCACACGGGCACCGAGAGCCACCCACACGGGCACCGAGAGCCACCCACACGGGCACCGAGAGCCACCCACACGGGCACCGAGAGCCACCCACACGGGCACCGAGAGCCACCCACACGGGCACCGAGAGCCACCCACACGGGCACCGAGAGCCACCCACACGGGCACCCTGGCAGCGACTGCTCCGAATCCATTTCCTCTGCTGGCTCCAAACCTCATCTCAGCACAATCTGAGGGTCAGGGCTGACCTCAGCCGTGACCCTCGCCTCGGGGTCAAAGGGTCACGGGGTCAAGTTCCATTTCAGAGACCTGAACTCGGAATCTAGACCAACACTCCCAAGTGCGCATCTCCGAGATGCACTGTCGGAGGTGCCATGTTTCAATGAGATATCAAACCTGCCATCCCTCCCCAATAAAAGATCCAATGGTAATCTTTTATAAAGAGGGGGAGGATTCTCCTGACCCTCAGTCACTGGCCAATCAACATCATTAAAAACAGATATTTGTTTCTGATCACAATATTGTTTTTGGGAGCTTGCTGTGCACAGATTAACTGTCCGATTGCCATATCACAAAAGATGCTTCATTAGCTGCAAAGCACTTTAGAACATGGGCAGCACGGTTCCACAATGGTTAACACTGCTGCCTCACAGTGCCAGGAACCTGGGTTCAATTCCCGGTTTGGGTCATTGTCTGTGTGGAGGCTGCATGTTCTCCCCGTGTCTGCATGAGTTTCCTCCCACAGTCCAAAAGATGTGCGGGTTAGGTGCATTGGCCATGCTCAATTCTCCCTCAGTGTACCCAAACAGATTTTTATTTTTATTTTTTATACTTTTCCAATTCAATCAAATCAAATCCAATTCAGAGTCTCAACAAGTTGAGACATTTCCGATCCAGGCTGACGACAGGGCAAGCGACCATTCACCCTGTCCTGGGCCTGATCTACATGAGCCAAGCTGATTGGAGGAGGGGGAGGTTTCCTCCTCCAAGACTTGATCTCATTTGCATCTTAGCCAAAAGGCCGAGATGCCGCTTTTAAAACCCTAACAGATGCCTGACCAGGGGACTTTCAGAGCAACTTCATTGCAGTGTTAATGTAAGCCTACTTGTGACTAATAAATAAACTTTAAACTCACAAAAGGTGCTACATAAATGCAAATCCTCTCTTATTTCTCCATTCACTGCATTAACTCCCTAACCTAGTTCTATTTACATCCAATTTGGGACAGTCCTGTTCCCCCAGATTACTGTTTCTACTGTCTCTACCCCCTCATGGTGTCTGGAGGATCCTGGGCACAGACAGGACGTGTGCAGTGGGTTAAGGCCCTAGTCAAGGTGCTGGACCAGTGACCAGACAGATCCTCACTGTTATACACATATTATCCATACCTTTGGGTTGAGAAGGGGCGCTCTGCTCCTGTTCTTCCTCTCCTCTTTTCTCTCCGTTCCCGCCTCGCTCACCTGATTCTTCATCTCCATTTCTTGAGTCTTCTCACTGGCGGGAGCAACTTCCCACCACCGGGAATCTGGGGGAACAAACATCGGGAAAGAAGTCAGTGTTTGTCCAAACATAACCACCAACAGGCTTGGGGGGGGGGGGCGGTCTCCCTCCCTCTCCTCAAAGCGCTCACTCTCTCAGGGTACAGGCTCAATCGGCACCGGCTCTCTGGGGTGTACGGACTCCTGTTACTCTCAGGAATACGGCCCTAGCAGCCGTTATTCACCACAGTACCACAGCAGCTGGAGCGATAGTCCCCGTGCAGACTGGCATTCCGATCTCGGGGGCTCTCGACAGTTCAGCCCCCCCCCCCCCCCCCCCCCCCCCGTAAGCAGACGGCTAATGTTTAAATAGCAACTCCTGGCTTTAGCCTATTAGATATGTTCCTGGGCAAAGGGCAGCTTAAATTAAAAGAGGAATTCTTCCAGAGCGTTGAAGCTATGAAGAGGCTGCGTTCTGTTGAGGAGTGTGCAAGTGGGAGTGCAGTTGTTCCGTGCGGTGCGGGTAGCTAGCGGAATGACAGGGACTGGTTGTGACGGAGCGGCTAAGTAAACTGGAGTTATTGCAGTAAATTGAATGAGATGATGCAGAAACATGTGAATTTTCACACAGCCAGAGTGAATCATTATCATTGTGTATGTGTGAGTATTGGAAATAATAACTCTCAGTGATGTGTTGAACTCCTGTGAAAGCCAATAAGTGGCTTTGTGCTCTATTATATTGTGGAATAAAAGTTAAAGATCCCGTTTCTGAATTGGCTGGGACATTGGAACAGCCTTTGACTGCCAAGTTCTGATGTACAAACACTGCCACAGATTTCAGGTCGGAATTCTCTCAGTTATTAAACTTGCCTCATTCTCCAGCTGCCTTTTCTCTTCTTTGTCTCTCTCTTTATCGTCCATCGTCTCCACACGGCTGCCATCCTTCTCTGAAACAGAAGAGAATTTCATCAGAGAACCCCTTAGTCTCCAACACAACGGGACCAATCCAGCAATGCATCCCGACTCCCCCACCCCACCTCACCTGCCCTCACTGGAACGATCCAGGTGATACAGTGACAAAGACAATGCAATTTCAACTGACCTGGGTCATGTTTCCCAGTGACTTGCATGAGATTACTCTCCACTCCTCCAAGATGGATGGCGCTGCGGCATTTCAGGCTCACAGCACCTCCCCACCCACACCCTCACCCACAGAATCTATCAATCACACAATTGTTATGATGCAGGAGGCCACCGCTCAGCCCATCGTGTCTGTACTGGCTCTCTAAACGAACGTCATGACTTAATGCCATTCTCCTGCTGCCTATTCCCTGTATCCCTGCACCTTGTTTCTATTCAAATAATCATCTGATGTCCTTGAATTCCTCGATTGAACCTGCCTCCACCTCACTTCAAGGCCGTGCATTCCAGATCCCAAACACTCGTGAGAAAATGTTTTCTCTCACATCACATTTGCTTCTTTTGCAAATCACTTTAAATCTGTGCCCTCTCGTTCTTGATCCTTTTACAAGCAGCAACAGTTTCTCCCTTTCTACTTTATCGAGCCCACATGATTTTCAACATCTCTATCAAACCTCCTCTTCGCCATCTCCTCTCCAAGGAGGACAGCCCCAACCTCTCCGATCCATCCTCATAACTGAAGTTTCTCATCCCTGGAACTGTTCTTGTAAACCTCTCTCTCCATTGCGTTCACATCCTTCCTATAGAGTGGCACCCAAACAATACCCAAGTTGGACTTCAATTCAGCTTCTTGAGCTCTCCCAGGTTCTTGCTAGAGTCATAGAGGTTTACAGCATGGAAATAGGCCCTTTGGCCCAACTTGTCCATGCCGCCCAGTTTTTAACCATCAAGTCAGTTCCAATTGCCCGCATTTGGCCCATATCCCTCTATATCCATCTTACCCATGTAACTGACTAAATGCATTTTGAAAGACAAAATTGTACCCGTCTCTACTACCACCTCTGGCAGCTCGTTCCAGACACTCACCACCCTGCGTGAACAAATTGCCCCTCTGGACCCTTTTGTATCTCTCCCCTCTCACCTTAAACCTATACCCTCTTTTTCTAGTTTAATAATATCCTTTCTATAATAGGGTGACCAGAACTGTACACCGTATTCCAAGTGTGGCCTTACTAATGTCTTGTACAACTTCAATATGTCGTCCCAATTCCTGTACTCAATGTTCTGACCAATGAAACCAAGCATGCCGAATGCCTTTCTTTCTCAACTCTACTCCAACACCCCCTATACTTCTCAATGGATCCACGTGATCCCAGCTGGCTACGCACGTCATATGCCTCCTTCTTCTTGACCAGGGACTTAATATCTCAAGTCATCCAGGGTTCCCTACTTCTACCAGCCTTGCCCTTCACTCTCAAAGGAATGTGCTTACCCTGAACCCTGGTTAACACACTTTTGAAAGCTTCCCACTTACTAGCCATCCCTTTGTTTGCCAACTGACTCCCGTAATCAATTTTTGAAAGTTAATGTTTTAACGTTTATTTGTTGTCACAAATAGGCTTACAGTAACACTGCAATGAAGTTACTGTGAAAATCCCCTAGTCGCCACACACCGGCGCCTGTTCGGGTACACTGAGGGAGAATTTAGTATGGCCAATACACCCTAACCAGCACATCTTTCGGACTGTGGGAGGAAACCAGAACACCCGGAGGAAACCCACACAGACACGGAGAGAACGTGCAGACTCCGTACAGACAGTGATCCAAGCCGGGAATCGAACCCGGCAGTATTGAGAAGGGATATTTCTGAGGGTTCGCCCACTCAGTCTATATGGGTAGAACTGAGAAATAAGAAGGGAGAGATCACTTTGATAGGATTGTACTACAGGCCTCCAAATAGTCAGTGGTGAGGCAGCAGTGTAGCCACTGTGCTGCCTGTTCCGGTCTAATACCATCAAAATTGGCCTTGCCCCAATTTAGAATTTTAACTTTTGGGCCAGACCTATCATTCGCCATAGCTATCTTAAAACTAATGGAATTATGGTCACTGGTCCCAAAGTGATCCCTCACTAACACTTCTGTCACCTGCCCTTCCTTGTTTCCCAAGAGGAGGTCAAGTTTTTCCCCCTCTCTAGTCGGGCCATCCACATACTGAATGAGAAATTCCTCCTGAATACACTCAACTAATTTCTCTCCATCCAAGCCTCTGATACTATGGCTGTCCCAGTCAATGTTGGGAAAGTTAAAATCCCCTATTACCATCCTATGTTTTTTGGAGCTATCTGAAATCTCCTTACATATTTGCTCCTTAATTTCCCGCTGACTATACGATCCTATCAAAGTGATCTCTCCCTTCTTATTTCTCAGTTCTATCCATGTAGACTCAGTGGCCGAACCCTCGGAAATATCCCCTCAGTACTGCCATGATGTTCTCCCTAATCAAAAACACAACTCCCCCTCCTCTCTTACCTCCTTGTTCTATCTTTCCCATAGTATCTGTACCCTGGAGCATTGAGCTGCCAGTCCTGTCCTTCCCTTAGCCTTGTTTCAGCAATTGCTATAATATCCCAGTCCCATGTACCCATCCATGCCCTGAGTTCATCTGTCTTGCCCATCAGGCGTCTTGTATTGAAACAAATGCAGTTTAATCTAGACTTCCCTTGCCTGACCTGTCTCGTACTAGGATTACTGACACTGCCTTTACTATTAAATGTGCTCTCCTTAATTTCCTCCTCCGTCTCTTCTGTCTCCTTACTGCTTTGGGTCCCACACCCTGCTGTCAGTGGAAACCTTGATCACATTAGAGGGGTTTCAGCCCTAGCTCAGCGGGCAGCTGCCTCACCTGCTGCCATCAGACTTTTGTTATGGACCTACCTCAAATTGAGTTGATCTTTCTCTACACCCTAGTTATGACTAACACTACATTCTGCACCCTCTCATTTCCTTCTCTATGAATGGTATGCATCGTCTGTATTGCACGCAATAAACAATACTTTGCACTGTATACTAATATATGCGACAATAATAAATCAAATTTCTCTGACTTGGAGGTCATAAGTTCAAACCCCACTCCAGAAACTGAGCGCATAATCCAGGCCGGCACTCCTCGTGCAGCACTGCCCGACTGCCTATCCAAATGGACCAGAGATAGGAGATGGAGAGCAGGAGGTGGAAATACAGACAGAGAGAGAGAAAGAGGAAAGGAAGAGAGGAAAAGAGAGAAAAGAAGAGAAAGTAGAACCAAACATGGATGAGGGAGTTTATTTAAATCCTATGACCCTGGAGTCACCTGGAGGGGTGGGGGGTGTGTACCCTCGCTGTCCATCCTGCACCCCAACCCAACACACCAAACACTTACCGTAAACAATTTCAGGAGCAGGAGAGGCCATTCAGCCCTGCGAGACTGTTCCACTATTTAAGACGGTCACAGCTGCTTGTGAGACAGACAATGGGCCTTTGGAATCTGGAGAGCTGGACGTACCTGTGGAGCTGGGGGCTGGTGTACTGGGCAGGGGGCAGGCAGGACTGGCTGGAACTGGGGTACTGGGATCAGACGAGACACTGTCTGTGGGCTTCTTGTTCTCCATGGGGTCAGGCACCATCTCCGGCGTACTGTATCTTCCATTGATGTATTCAAACTCCTGCACCTTGAGATTGTTTTTTTTTTAAAAAAGCAAAATTTTAATGATGAGGAGAAAACAGAACCAGAAGAAAAAACAAGATACAAAACAGGACTGAGCAGTGGGGTCGAGGGTCAAATTCTGACCTTTCAACTTTGGGTCCGAGGATCAAATTCAGCCCCGATTCAGGAAGTGAAAGTGTCTCCCGCAATTTCTAATCATTGTGAAACGAGTTGGGGAAAATGGTCACCTGTCAGCTTGAGCATCCAAAACAAAAGCCTGATAAATCGCACCCAGAAACTGTCACAAGTTAACAGGCAGTATTCTGAGGTTGGACAGTGTAGAAGGAGCTTTATGCAAACCTTCAAAGGGAAGGTGTAGAGGGAACTCAACGGTGTCCCCAACCTGTACAGCACCTGATGTGGAAGTGTTTAAAGCTGGCATTGCCAGGAATAGAACAAACCCGACAGGGTGGCACAGTGGGACCTGGGTTCAATTCTGGCCTCGGGTCACTGTCTGTGTGGAGTTTGCACATTCTCCCCATGTCTGGGGGGTTTCCTCCCACACTCCAAAGATGTGCAGGTTAGGTGGATTGGCCACAGTAAAATGTAAGAAGTTTAACAACACCAGGTTAAAGTCCAACAGGTTTATTTGGTAGCAAATGCCACACAAGCTTTCGGAGCTCCAAGCCCCTTCTTCAGGGTCATGGGGATAGGCCGGAGGTTAGGGAGATAGGGCAGGAAGCTCTGAGAATTGGTGCAGACTCGATGGGCCAAATAGCCTCCTTCTGCACCGTGGGGAGTCTATGACTGATTCTTCACATTATGAGCACAAAATTCACCAAAGCAAAAACATAAGCAGCACACAGCCTTCTGGCAAAGTGACGCCAGTAACCTGCCTCTGTTTATCAATTTGGTCTGTATTTTAATAGAAAAGGTTTATAAACTTACACATCTCCATCAAGAAAGCAGCTATTGAATTAGTACCCATTGTCATAAGTGTAAGTGCTGCTAACCTTTGTGCCTTATCTTGGTGCTATTTAAATTGCCCACCAGGTGGCAGTGCTGCTCAGCAAACCGCTGCTGCTGCTGGGCTCAGTCACAGTCTTCAACCCAAAGACAGGCTTAAAATTGCACAGGAAATGCTGGAAACATCAAGCACTTGCTGAGCGCCTCCAGTTTTTCATCCCGACATCTACAGCATTTTACTGTTGCGAAAGACACATCACGACTCGGCAGAGATCCAAGTGTTTCACCTTCATGGGCTGCAACTATTAGACATTCCCTCTAGATGTACAAAATCCCACGACACACACTGCACAACAACAAGTGTCTTGGCCGATATATATCCCACACTCAAGTAGATTATTGGGTCGCGTGTCTTTCGCAAATAGTGTCTTACTGCTGCTTACGGGATCTTGCTATGCCGTAATTTCAATCTCCATTACAACACTGACTCCATTATAAAACACTCTGGGGTGTCTTGAGGTGGTGGTGGGGTGGGGGTGGGGGGGCCCAAAGCCGGGAATTGAACCTGGGGTCCCTGGCACTGTGAGGCAGCTGTGCTAACCACTGGGCCACCGTAACAGCCCTTCCCAAATCTCCATTCTCTCAAAATTCAACTGGACAAAAGAGCAAATAAGAAACCAAAGCTCAAACAGGGAGCAGGAGAGTGGATCGCACAGTCCTGCCTCACAGCATCGCTGCTTGGATCAGCACCAAGAAACTCTTTCTCCCTTCCAAGAGTTTGATTCCAGCTGTGTGGCAACCCCCTCTACCCTACCCCCTCCCCGTGCCAATGCTAATCCCCACCCCACCCAAAGTCAGCATGGTGGGGGATTTGGACGGGTACTCGGAGGGGTACTCGGAGGATAGTTTCCATGATGCAATACCTACCCACCCTCACTATAGTCATTATGAATGCTCACTCTCTACCTGCAAGAACTAAAGCTGGACAGAGTATCAGAGGGACTAAGATGTGCAGGTTAGATGGATTGGCCACAGTAAACGTACGAGGTTACAGGGATAAGGTGGGGGAAGGGGCCTAGGCAAGATACTCTGTCAAAGAGTTGGTTTATTTATGAGTCACAAGTAAGGTTTACATTAACACTGCAACGAAGTTACTGTGAAATCCCCCTAGTCGCCACACTCCGGCACGTGTTCGGGTCAATGCACCCTAACCAGCACATCTTTCAGACTGTGGGAGGAAACCGGAGCATCCGGAGGAAACCCACGCAGACACAGGAAGGAACTGCAAACTGCACACAGACAGTGACCCAAACTGGGAATCGAACCCGGGTCCCTGGCGCTGTGAGGCAGCAATGCTAACCGCTGTGCTACCATGCCCCCCCCATCAGTGAAGACCTGATGGGCCGAATGGCTTCCTTCTGCACTGTAGGGATTCTATGACAGGAGAAGTCAAATACAACTCGCATTTATATAGCGCCTTCCACACAGGAAAAACTTCCCGAGGCCCCTCGGCGGTGAGTCAGCAATTCCTGCCACCCACCTTCTTTCGGACCAGTGACATCACGCCTATCCTGGTCAGCACATGTTGCCGGGACAACCCTTCCCGAGGGACACCATCCGCAAAAGTCTCAGATCCGTCAGCGCCCGGTTCACACAGGTGCCGCATGAAGAGAGACACATAGGCCCTGGGGGGGTGTGGGGGGGAGAGAGAGAAGAGCGGTGAATACACATTGACATGATGGTCTAGAAAAAACATTTAAAACCAAATCATTTCCTCAAATCCAAAGGGGAGACGCGCAATGAAAGGTTTTGTAACTTCACAATCTTCCCTGGGAGGACAATGTGTACTTGTGGAAAAGACCATGGGGTGGATATTAAACGCACCACAGAATGTGTTTCAGGTTTGCCTGCTAAATCCCCTCCGAACCCCCTCCCCCCAGCAGCCTTCCACCATCTAACCACACCCATCACCATGCCAGTCCCCCACCCAATTCAATAACCCACCACCCCCACAAAACCCCTCGCCTACCACCCTCACCCACCAAACCAACCCCCAATGCACCCACCACAAGCTCCCTTGCTAGCCCATCCCCACAAACCCCATCACCCTCACCCCCAAATTCGCCCACCCATCAACCCCCATATACCCTCCACACACCCCCTCACCCACCCATCCCCACAACCCCCCATCATCCTCACCCGCAAATTCACCCACCCATCAACCCCCATATACCCTCCACACACCCCCTCACCCACCCATCCCCACAACCCCCCATCATCCTCACCCGCAAATTCACCCACTCATCAACCCCCATATACCCTCCACACACCCCCTCACCCACCCATCCCCGCAAACCCCCATCATCCTCACCCCCTGCCACACCACCCAGGGACTGCCTGGGGATCTCATCTGCAGACGGACAGGAAAAGATAGAGAGTTAAGGGCAGGAGGGGACTAAAATTGGCAGGAACCCAGGAATGTATTTGTTGATTTCCGACGTACCTGAACTCCTTCTCACTCTTTCCCCGGAGATCGCGGACAAGCCAGTGAGAATTGAAAGCATCCTGGGGTGGCATCCCCCAGCGCATGATGGCGTTGACAAAGGCTTTGCGTTGGCGAGCGTTGAATCCGAGAACCTGAACACGGGCAGAATTAATCTTCATCAAGCAGGGAACGGAGTCACAGGAATCCTCATTCATTCTCAGTCCTGCCCAGTGCCCCAAACGTCCCCCTCGTCCCGCCCACATCACTCACCCTCGAATTAGTGACATGTTAAACCTACTTCACCGGCCTCTCCCATCCCAGTAACATTGCCAAGCTGGAACTCCTTCAAATCCGACAATCCGCTTCATTTCCGGGTTTTCCGTTGTTAAGCAGGCAAAAGGATTTTTCCCCGTAGATACAACAACAACGACTTGTATTTATATAGTGTCTTTAATATCATAAAGACTTCCCTGAGACTTCGTAGGAGCATTACCAAACACAGTTTACAACTGAGCCAGATGAGGGGATATTAGAGAACGTGGCCAGAAGCTGGGTCAAAGAGATAGATCGACAAGAGTGTGTTGAAGGAGGAACATGAGATAGCGAGGTGGAGGGGTTTAGGGAAGGAGTTCCAGAACTTGGTGCCTACTCAGCTGGAGGCATAGCCACAAAGGAGAAGAGGTGGAGTAGGTTGGGACTGTACTCATTGGAGTTTAGAAGAATGAGGCAACTTTGTTGAGACATATAAGATTCTCAGGGGGCTTGAGGGGGTCGATACTGAGAGGTTGTTTCCCCTTGTGGGAGTGTGCAGGACCAGATGGCATAATCTCAGAGTAAGGGTCATCTGTTTAAGGCAGAGATAAGCAGGAATTTCTTCTCTCAGAGGGCAGTCAATCACTCCCATTCTTTACTGCAGAGGGCTGTAGAGGCTGGGTCGTTAACTATATTCAAGGCCGCGATAGGTTTTTAATCAGTAAATAATCAAGGGTTATGGGGATGAGGCGGGAAAGCGGAGTTGAGGATTATGACATCAGATCAGCCATAATCTCATTGAATGGTGGAGCAGACTCGATGGGCCGAATGACCTACTTCTGTTCCTACATCCTAATGGTCTTGCTATGGTCACCATGAGTGTGATGGGCCAAGCTGCTCTTTGAACGAGCATTAATTTTCTGATTTTCTAGACTAGCCCTTGCTCCCACCCCAATCACCCATCTTGATTCGGTCAGGAAACCTCCAGATAAATACCAACCTTCCCCATCACTCCAGATTCTTCCAAAGCGACACATGCATGTTGCAAGGTGGAAAGCTGGGAATCTCGGGGTGTGAGCGTGGCAGGATTTATTATTACCCATTCCCCCAGGCTGTACAAGAATGTGCTGCCGAACTGGAGATACTTGGAGGTCAGAACAGGTCAAGTGGGGGAGTGAATGGCAAGTTTCCTTCCCTAAAGGACATTAATGAACCAGCTGGGTTTTTAAACGACAACCCAGCAGCTTTCAATAAAGACATTTAACAAATTCACAATCTCTTGGTTTCTAGTCCAGCTGAGTGACTCTCCATACTATCCCTGGGCTGACTGACTGATTGATTCCTCACATGTATTTTAACGAAGCCTTTTCCATCTCGTCTGTCGATAGTACGGGAAAGATCTACATCAGATGTCCAGTGTCTATCTGAGCAGCCACCTTGGCAGGAAGAGTGCCTTGTTCTTCATCCCACGCTGGGATAATAGGTTTAATGTGACTGAGAACATCTCCCTGCTCCTGTCTGAAATGGCTGAGAGATGTTCCCCTTCTCTCCCTGGACTGCTAACAGCCAATCGATCCCCAGAGCAAACACCAAGAGCCAATCCTATTGCTTCAGAAATGTGGGCACGACCTGAGAGCACATTCAGTGATAGAGAAGCAAGGAACAGGAGGAGGCCATTCAGGCCCTCAATCCTGTTCCTCCATTCAATTAGATCAGGACTATTCCGCACCTCACCTCTATTTACCACCCTTTGCTCACGCCACTTGATAATCTTCTCCAACTAAAAATAAACATAAAGGCTTAGCAACAGTTCTGATGGGTACTTGATGGGACATAAAAGCAGAGAATTACTCTGTATCTAACCCCGTGCTGTACCTGTCCTGGGAGTGTTTGATGGGGACAGTGTAGAGGGAGTTTTACTCTGTATCTAACCCCGTGCTGTACCTGTCCTGGGAGTCTTTGATGGGGGACAGTGTAGAGGGAGCTTTACTCTGTATCTAACCCGTACTGTACCTGTCCTGGGAGTGTCTGATGGGACAGTGTAGAGGGAGCTTTACTCTGTATCTAACCCCGTGCTGTACCTGTCCTGGGAGTCTTTGATGGGGACAGTGTAGAGGGAGCTTTACTCTGTATCTAACCCCGTGCTGTACCTGCCCTGGGAGTGTTTGATGGGGACAGTGTAGAGGGAGTTGTGCTCAGTATCTAACCTTCTGCTGTCGTCTGGGAGTTTTTAACAATCAAAATGTTACAGAGGAAAAAATTTAAGGAAGATGTTTTTACCTCAATGTTCCCACCAACTCGGGCCAGTAAGGGTGGGAGGGGCTTGTCTCTTTCGGATTTAAGTTGCCTCCGTGACTGCCGTCTCCCAGCTGAAAAAGGAGAAATTTCAGATTTGAAAGTTCTGCACCAATACGGCTTTACAATTCCAACAGAGCCCTAACTTAGAAAGGGAGCCATGGCTAAGCCCTCACCTTCAGGCTTCTCCTCAAAGTCTTCATCCTCGTCCTCTGACCCCACAGAGTATTCAGACTGATTGTCCGATAGGTCATCTTGCCACTCTGGAAAAGAGAGAACAGGAGGACGAGTAGGAACAAGGACAAGCAGAAAGGGTGGACGGGGCAAAGGCCAATTGGAGCACTGAGCCTGCCCCATACCACCACAATGCAACTGAGCATCATGGGTACCCAGCACCTCCCACTCAGAGCTATACCATCGCCTGGGATCAAATAAAATAAAAATAAAACCCAAAGCAAAGTCAGGGTTTTGTTTAAAAAAAATGTTGGGAAATACCACTTTGACCTAGTGACCATGAAAGGAAGGAATGAATTTGCATTTATATAGCACTTTTCATGACCTCAGGATGTGCCCCAAAGTGCTCTACAGTCAATTAAGTACTTTTTGAAGTCACGGTTGGAAGGTAGGAATATGCGCATAGCAAGATCCCACAAACAGCAGTGTGATAACAACAATCTGTGTCGGTTTCAGTGATGTTGTTTGAGAAATATATATTGGTCAGCACACTACTCTACTTCACAATAGTGCCATGGGATCTTTCATACCCACCCGAAAACAAAACTGGACCTCAATTTGACATTCCGTCCAAAAGACAGCACCTCAGACCGTACAGCACTCCCTCAGAACCGCAATCGGAGTATAAGCATGGATCACGGGCTCAAGTCTCTGGAGTGCGGCTGGAATCTAGAGACAAACGTGCCTGCCACCGAAACATAGCTACACATTGCCTAGTGCCCGGCCAGCCTGTGGTACTGGCCGTAGGATCCATACCAACCTCTTATTCAAATAGCTGCGGTGAGTCACACTCGGCCCCCTTGTTGCCAGAGGCCAATGATTGTCTGTGTAACCAACTTTCAATCGACTCCCCTTGGAGTCTCTGCCACTCTGGAATTAATACTCGGTTCTCTCAGCCTATCATGGTAACTATGGGCCTTTAAGTAGGTACGAGTCTAGTTGTCATCCTCTGAACCTGTTACATGCGAGTGGATCAATATTGGGTTCGTTTTCAGAATATATTTTGTTTTGCTCTTTTATCTCAGGTCCTCAGATCTCACTGCTGCTCGATTAGGACAGTGGCTGAGCAAGCAGACCCGGTTCAGGCAGCAAGCAGCTACTGCCAAATGGGCTGAATTCAGTCAGGGTGGCAGGTGGGACTCTGCACTTCACAGGATTGCACACTGGATGGGAAATCAAACTGAGCCCATATCCTGGCATATCCCGACTGGAACATGTCCACGAGCCTGGATGAGTTTGGGCTCAGGTTCCAAGGAATCAAATCCCAACAGCGTCAAAGGAAAGTGGGATATGGAACACAGGCCAAGGGGGGGGGTTGTGGTTCAAGGATCCCCACCGGAGGAATGTTACATACCCAACCTCATCCTGTTCCTGCCAGGGTAGTGGGGTCACCATAAAATGTCATGAGTCTTTAGGTTCAATAGTCATGATATAATAAGACTCACTGACCAGGCTACAGGACGGAAAAGAAGAACCTCACAAAGCCCTCTGTTTCCCACTGCCCATTTTTCCACCATTTCTATTGTGTGGGTGAATACCTTGATCCTCTTGGGAGGCATCATTATAGTTGACTTGTTTGCGAATGCGTTTGCCTTTGCCGAGGTTCCTGGCAAGATCCTCTTGTTGCTGCTCGTAATGGTGGCGGAGAAGCTTCTCCCAATAATCAGGGTCCACGTTCTCTTCCTGTTTAATGATCTCCCTCTCAACTTCCTCCTAAATAATTCAAAACCATCAACAGATCAGCTGCCTTCAAATAAAACCACTCGCGAGAGTCAATTTAAAGCAAAGAACTTAAAATGAAACCTACAATATAAATACCCACTGCTCCAGGCTGCAGCTAGAACCTAAATCATCACTGGTGCAAGGGACATTTCCCAGAGATGCACATCAGGGGAAAACAAACAAGGCATTTGGGGGGTGGGGTGGGGTTCTTTCTCTGGATGTTAACGAAGTAAAAAATCTTAGCACTTGTGTACAAAGTTAATGTGTCTGTGGACGGAGAAAGAACGGCTGCAATAATAATTTAACAACAATATTGGCAATAGTGGCTTTAAAGTTGTTTTTTCACTATGCTGGGATTTCTTATGGCCAGTGGCCTGGAATTTGTCAAAAGACAGAAGGTATCAGATTTTAACAGCTTGTCCTTGGCAGGGATAAGTTCCGTACAGACCCTTGGAGCCAGTGTTCCTTATCTGGGCATTGGAATGTAAACAGGATGCACTTAAGGGGTCCAGGTATGAGGAGGCCTGAGGTGACCAATGCCACTATTCTGCCTGCATTTGATTGGCCTAATCGAATGATGCAATTGGGGTTTCTGATCAATTCATTGGCTGGATGACAGAGAATCTTCCAGAAGAGAATGGAGAATTGTGGATAAAGAGACATGTGAGCCTTTGTTTGCCAGCGATAACTTGGAGACCAACCATTGCAATAAGACTTGTACCCTGAAGGGTGCTTCCGAGAACAAGAAGATAGATTCTACACCGAGGATATTTCTTGGCCAAGGTTTTCCTAAACCCGGTAGTATCTATTTTCACTTAAATAGTTAAAGTTGATGTTTAGTTAAATTTCAGTAAAGAGTTAATGAGTTACAATTGTATGTTTGAGTTGGTACTAGAAGTGTTAAATAAAGGAATTGTTAAATTACTGTCCTTGTTTGTCTCATTAAACTAGAATGCTTGGAAGGTGTTTAAATTAAAGCTGTATAACATGTCCTACATTACAAGAGTGTGGAGATGCTGGCGTTGGCCGGTGGTGGGCACAGTAAGAAGTCTCACAACACCAGGTTGAAGTCCCAACAGGTTTGTTGGAGGGGGAAAAATGCAAATGTATCAAATGCAACCTGTTGGACTTTAACTTGGTGTTGTGAGACTTCTCACTGTGCCCACCCCAGTCCAACGCCGGCATCTCCACATCATGGCTACCACCGACACCGCAAACTGCCAGCTCAAAGTGGAGAGGATGTCCAAAAAGCACTCAAGGCTCGTGCTACTAAATAAACCTGATGGACTTTAACCTAGTGTTGTGAGACCTCTTACTGTACATTACAAGGGTGACTACACCTCAAAAGAATCACTGGTCTTGAACCACTTGGGACGTTCTGAGATCCATTAATTGCCGCAACATTTAGAAACTGAGGGTAATTTATAAATCACCCCATCCTTTACCACCAATTCTACCCATCCCTCCTCTCCAAGTAAGCCCATATTCCCTTCTCCTTTTATCCCTTCCAAACTCCAACCCTCTGGTGCGTTTCACAAAAGGCAGATTCGCTAAGAGTGGGATTGATTCTGGAAGTTTCAGATTCCCTGCTACTTCTGGTAATCTTTCTCCCTATTAGATTGCTCCTGCTCTGCCGCTATTTTCTTTATGAACCCCTCCTTCCGTCCCCAACTCTGCTGCTCAGTCTCACCCCACCGAGCTCTCGAGGGCTTTAATGGGCGAAGGAAGGTCATCACCTGCTCGTCCTCCTCTCGCACCACATACTGAGCGACCTTGAAAGAGCTGAGATATTCGTTCATGTTTTGAATGTCAGCGTCATCTGTCGCATTCTGGTTTCGGTCCAGCAGCTTGGAGATGGCCCGGTCATCGTAATGGATCATCCTCATTTCTTCAGCCTCCTTCTCAGCTGCAAGTTAAAAACAACCATCAACACGCCTTGTCCTCCTGGGGCTGAGCACCTTAGAACGACCAGGCTGTAAACTGACCAACCATCGGGGTGCTGGTCACGGACTTATAATCTTTTTCATTCCTTCTCTCCTCCTGAAGCACACACTACTGCGCTCCCATTTCATAATTCTTCACCTCTCTCTCTCGCACTCCAAAGTCCAGAGTTTCTGATTTCATGGAAAATCACAGAATCCCTACAGCGCAGAAGGCGGCCATTCGGCCCATCGGGTCTCCATCGACAACTGTCCCACCCAAGCCCTATCCCCGTAACCCCACATATTTGCCCCGCTAATCCCTCTGACCTACGCATCCCAGGACACTAAGGGTCAATTTAGCACGGTCAGTCAACCTAACCCACACATCTTTGGACTGTGGGAGGAAACTGGAGCACCCGGAGGAAACCCACGCAGACGCGGGGAGAACATGAAAACTCCGCACAGACAGTGACCCAAACTGGGAATCGAACCCAGGTCCCTGGAGCTGTGAGGCAGCAGTGCTAACCACTGTGCCACCCGTGTTATAATAAAACCTACAGGAAAATCTAGACTTTTAAACTTACCCACATTATGCTCTCTTTACATCTCTTACACAGCTAGAAAATACATATCTATTAATATACATATAAAAATATCTACTAAAAAAAGATGTTGATGCATTAGATGAATTGGAGTAGGATAGGTACAGCATCAACCTGTTGGAGCGAATGGCCTGATTCGCTACAATGATACTATGTGGTTTTATGTAACATTTCTCTCCAAGGATTAGAAGAATGGAATGTAGGAACAGGAGGCCATTCAGCCCCTCAAACCTGCTCCACCATTCAGTTATATCATTGCTGAACACTACCTTAATTCCATCTAATCACTGCAGCCCTCGACACCCTTACCCAACTAAAGTCTATCGATCACAGTGCCAAAAACTCCACTGTCCCCCAACATCCACAACCTTTTAGACGCTTTTCTGCTTTTATCCTCCCTCCTTCTGTAACTCTCATCCCTCATTAGATTTATTTTAAATTTAGAAAGTGAACAAAAGGCCATTTAGTCCCAAAAGCCTTGCTCTCTTGAGAAGGCAAACCTACCTCAGCATACACCAACCCTGCTCTCTCCAGAAGAATATCCATTCACCCTTCAACTCAGTAGTAACGTCTGTGTCAACACCCTCTGCTGAAAAATTACTTTACCCTGGCTTTCCCTCATGTGCACTGGTTAACACCGTAACAAACAGTTTATCCACACCAGTTTAGTCTATTTCCTTTGTAATCATGAGAAACTATAAGCCAGTTAGCTTGACATCTGTCACAGGGAAAATGCTGGAATCAATCGTTGAGGTTATAGCAGGGCACTTAGAAAATCTAAATGCAATCAGGCAGAGCCAACGTGGTTTTGTGAAAGGGAAATTGTGTTTGACTAATTTATTGCAGTTCTTTATGGAAGTAATAAGCAAAGTGGACGAAGGGGAACCTGTGGATGTGCTGTACTTAGATTTCCATAAGGCTTTTGACAAGGTCCACATCAAAGTTACTACACAAAATCAGAGTGCATGGTGTAGGGGTAACATATTAGCATGGAGAGAGGATTGGTTCACTAACAGGAAACTGAGCAGGCATAAATGGGTCATTTTTGGGTTGATAGGATGTAACAAGGGGAATGCCACTGTGATCAGTCCTGGGGCATCAACTATATACAATCTATATATATTATTGACTTGGGTGACAGGATCAAATGTATGGTTGCTAAATTTGTTGATGACACAAAGCACATTGTGAAATGGACATGAGGGTCTGTAAAGGGACAGAGATAGGTTAAGCGAGTGGGTAACTAATTGACAGATGGTGTATAATGTGGGAAAATGTGAACTTGCCCGCTTGGCAGGAAGAATAGAAAAGCGGATTATTATTTAAGTAGGGAGGAATTGCAGTGGTACAGAGGGACCTGGTTGGCCTGGTATACAAATTACAAAAGTTAGTATGCAGGTATGGGAAGGAAGGCAAATGGGAATGTTATCATCCCTTACAAGGGGAATGAAATATACAAATATGGATGTTTTGCTACAGTTGTGCAGAGCGTTGCTGAGACCACATCTGGAGTACTGTGTACAGTTTTGGTCTCATTATTTAAGGACATAATTGCATTAGAAGTTCAGAGAAGATTCACTCTATTTACTCCTGGGACGAGGGGGTAATCTTATGAGGAAATTTTGGACGTGAATTTAGAAGAATGAGAGTGATCTTACTGAAACATAAGACCCTGAGGGGATTTGACAGGGTGGGTCAGGACTAGAGGACATAGTTTAGAAAGTAAGGGATCTCTCATTTAAGTCGGAGATAAGGAGTTTTTTTGTCCGGAGGGTCATGAGCCTGTGGAACCCAGAGAGAGGTGGAGGCACGGTTATTGAATATTTTCAAGGTCGAGTTGGATAGATTGACAAGAGATTCAAAGGGTATAGAGCGTGGGAAGGAAAGTGGAGTTGAGGTGACAATCAGTTCAGCCATGCATGATCTTACTCAGTGGCAGAGCAGACTTGAGGGGCCGAATGGTCTACTTCTGCTCTTAATTCTTTTGTTCGTAAAGTGACTTCAAGTTTTTCATTCCCAATGAAAACAAATCAGACTTAGCATTTCTTCAGAATTTAAGTCCCCCCTCCTCCACACCCCGCCACTCCCCCCACAGTAATCTCCCTCCTATCTCCTGTCTTTACACTCTGAAATCTGGGTTCTGACCCAAACTCAGATGAAGTGAAGTTCTCTCTTTTTTTGAAGCTATTCCCCACCCCTCCCCTTATTGAAAATGGTGACACTGGCGGGATAACAGATCCACAAGTGCTAATTGTCATCCTCTACCGCACCCAATAGACTGCTCTGTGTGCGTCAGCCTTGGTGCAGAGGGCTAGTGGGTTCGTCAACCCAAACCCCATATACACTTTGCGCCTGTGGTCACTGTAGCGGGATCACTAGCTGATCTTGATCCCTAACCTAGGCACTGAGACACCTTAGCACTGCCACACTTGACATCAACTGAATCATCACACATGAGAGAGTGACCCTCCAAGTCTGTAAGGCTCCATATTAAACTGGAGCTTGTATTGACGATCTGCGATTAGAAGATTTTTACCAGTCAAGGGCATAAAAGGACATGGAACCAAGATGGGTGGATGGAGCGAAGATACAGATCAGCCATGATCTCATTAAATGATGGGACAGGCTCAAGAGGTTGAATGGCCGCCGCCATGTTCCTACTGTACTGAACCACAGGGTAATTCTCAATTATGATTAGTGGGTCAAGTTTCAATAATGGAGGGGAAATTTCTCCTTCGACCCCACTCTGGTCCTATATCATATTTGCCTCTGCGCCCACTCTGTCACACCACCCTTCACTTTCTCACCTTCATCATCTTTAAAGAGCTCCTCTGTGCCAAACTTGAGGATATCATCCAACTCCTGCTTGGAAAGTGAGCCAGACTTGGAACCCAGGCCCGGCCGCACCACAAGGTGAGTCAACATCATCTTCTTCTTGGCCACTTGCGTGATGCGTTCTTCTACCGATGCCCTGGTCACGAAGCGATAGATCATCACCTTCTTATTCTGCCCGATACGATGAGCTCTGCTAAACGCCTGGAGGACAAAGTTTGGATTTAATTTGATTTTTGAACTCCTCCACTGAACAGGTGCACCCCACCACTGACCCCCTCACCGAACATGGCCCCACCCCCACCAAACACTGCCCCACCCCCACCCACCCAACCTCCTCCAGTGAACATTTCCCCACTCCACCCCTTCCAATCTCCACTGAACACTGCCCCACTCCTAACCCCCTCTACTGAACATTCCCAACCTCCTCCACTGAACACTGCCTCACCTCCACTGCCCTGAACACGGCCTCATCCCTCCCAATCTCTACTGAATACTGCCCTTCCCCCATCCCTTCCATCTCTTGCTTCCAGCAGCATCCCAAGTCGATCATACAGCCTGGAATCCTTTCTCTGGACATTAGGGAGGAAGTGCAGAGACATTTGATGCTGAGATTTCTCCTCCCTGTTAAGTAGCACCTAGCCTCAGTTTTGCAGTTCCGCTGTACAGGCAGATTGAGGAGATGAGACACCAGATGCAGGAAATAAGCTCCTAATACTGCCAGATAAAGCACACAGCGACCAACTACCAACTTGTTTTTTTTTAAAGAACATTCAGGTTTTAGGCATTTATTGATTACTTTAGTTTCCCTGGGAAGGTGGTGGTGCTGGGACCACCTTCTTGAACCAATGGTAACGCTTCCATACAGGTGAATGGCTTGTTGGACCACTGCAGAAGCAGCGTAGGATCAATCATGTTGGTTTTGTACTGGAGTCACAGATAGGCCCAGACTGGGTAAGGACAGCAAGTTTCCTTCCCTAAAGGACGTCAGGTGAACCAGTTGGGTTTTTAACCATAGTTCAACAGCTTCATTGTCATTTCTACAAATACTAGCTTCTTATTTCTGAAGTTTTAAACTAAATCACACACCAGCCCACACACGGCCTCTCCTGTTGATTCCCACTCTTCCAAATGATCCAGGATACATCAAATAACCTTAATAAAAATATTTGTTCTTGGAGGTACAAGTGCTATTGGTCAAACCACATTGATTGCCCGTTCTGAGTTGCACTGTGCTCCAACTAGTTGCGCTGTGCTCCAAGGGATATTAAGAATCAACTGGCAGTGTTCAAGAATCAAATTAAGAGTGGAGTCACATGTAGTTCAGATTGGGAAGAATGGCACGTTCCCTTCCCTGAAGTTGGATTTTTACTGCCGTGTTTTCATGGTTATCTGGTATTGACCCATGTATTGCAAGAACTTCTGGATCTGGATTTGAACTCTTGACCTCCATGTCTGCCATAAAACCCAATGCCACACAGTGTCAAATCCTACAGAGGGACGATACAAAAAAAATCCAATAATTCTGGAACAGTCCTACTCTGCAGACTCAAGTAAAGTGTGCTCTGACCTGAATGTCGTTGTGGGGGTTCCAATCCGAATCATAGATTACAACAGTGTCTGCGGTGGCCAGGTTAATGCCCAGTCCCCCAGCTCGTGTGGACAGGAGGAAACAGAATTGCTGGGCACCAGGAGCTGTGGGGAGCAAGAGAGAGAAAGAGATGGATGAGCATCCATTCACTAAACCTGCAAATGTGTGCAAAGTCACAAGAACCAGGGAGCATTTCAGAATCCCTACAGTATGGAAAGGGGCCATTCAGCCCAATGAGTCTGCACCGAACACAATCCCACCCTATCCCCGTAACCCCACATATTTACCCTGCTAATCCCAACACTAGGGTCAATTTAGCATAGTCAATCAACCTAACCCGCACATCTTTGGACTGTAGGAGGAAACCCACGCAAACACAGGGAGAATGTCCAAACTCCATACACAGTGATCCAAGCTGGGAATCGAACCTGGGTCCCTGGCGCTGTGAGGCAGCAGTGCTAACCACTGTGCCACCATGCCACCCAAATTCTATTTTCTTTATACTTTTCTCAATGACCTTTTGCCATCTCACCCACTAGATTTCTCACTGTCACTTCCTTGCTGTGGTTGTTTCAAGACCTTGAGCAAGTGGTGGACGATATGGAGGCTCAGAAATGGACATAGGTACAGAAATAGGTCCTTCAGCCCTTTGAGCCTATTCCACCATCACTCAATCATTGCAATCTGTTCCGCATCATCACCAACACACTTTGGCTCCGAACCCTTTATACCATTCAGAAAGCAAAGATAATGATTCAGTTACTCAGACTGGCCAATAAAAGATGGTTCTATTCACTTTAGTCACATGATTTGACACAGGTATATCAGATAGTTAATGGGGTTGATTGCCCTTCTAGTGAGGAATTATTCAGTGTTCTAGGTTGCCGAAGACCAGGGGACCAGTGTATTAGTTACGCCAGGACAGGACAAGATTAACTAGTCTACTGTTCCCCTTTATCCAGAGGATAACAGAGTTGCCGCTCACATGGTAAGCCAGTTTCATCAGCGCAGAAACTATCTCGCAAAAGGAAGATGGAATGCCATTCGCCTCCTCCACTTGATCAAATTGCCTCAAGGGGGTCAGAAAGGGCTTTTCCAGATCTTATCATTGGCTGGCCTTGGATTTTATTTGGTTTCTTGTCATTCCCAGGTGGTTGACACTGCTGGTGGGGAGTAAAGGGTTTGGGGGCTTTGGTGGGGGTGCAGTGAGTGGTATCTAATCATGATGGAGCTCGCACCTTGATGGTGGGGTACTGGCTCAATCAGCTGGTCGATCCCCTGTCCATCATTTCCCACAAGCAGCAAGCTTCGGAGTTGGGCCCCATGACCTGACCAAGGGCAGGGCAGGGCGAGTGCTGCCGCGTCACTCCATTCTCCCGGCAATGGGGGTCCAGTGCTACCAGGAGGGAAATTCAAGAGAGTTGCGGACAGAGAGGAAAAGAGAAAATTCAAAACCAAACATGGTGCTTTCACATCTCCTCAGTGAATCCAACACATACCTCAAAAAGGGCAAGTCATGGGAATACAGGGCAAAGGGAGTTTCCGAAACTCCCAGGAATGAAGTTAAGAAATGGTTATTCACACGAAGGGTGTTAGGAAATGTGGAACTCAGACTAAAAGCAGATACGAACACAACTGATCATTTTAAATCTCCCTTCAATAGATTTTTTGCTAGGCAAAGGTATTAAGATATATGGAGCCCAAGTAGATGGATAGAGCTAGGTTACAATTTAGCCATGATCTCATTGACTGGCAGAACAGGACTCAAAGAGCTAGATAGTCTACTCCCGTCCCTCTACATACACTGCATCAACGATAACAGATCACCCACCACAAGTCAAATGCCCATCTGATAAGCGACTGTGTGGTGCTGAGTTGTCCGAACACAATCATGTAGAATTCTAGATGGCACAGAAGCAGGCCACTTGGCCCAGCCTGCCTATACTGGCCCTCTGACACAAGTTACCCTTTTGAATCACATTCATGATCCTTTCCCCTTACCCTTTTTTAAAGATATTTTTTACAAGTAGTTATCCCCTTTTCTCATTGATGGTGATTCCAATTCATAACCAGACTGCATTATAAAACTACTCCCAAGCTTTCACACCATTCCTTTGGCGATTATTTTAAGTTCATCCCCTCAGTACCCACAATAAAAATATTTTTTTCCCCCTCTGCTCATCTCTAGCAGATCTCCTCTTCACCTTCTTTGTTTTAAATGTAAAGAGCCCTTAGTTTCTCATCCCTTCACAAACTTCAAGCTTCTCGTTCTTGCTATCTTAACAAATCCCTTTGGAATCTCCTCAGTGACCTTGACAACTTTCCATCCCCCCAATTAGTTTTGGGTGTATTCTGCTGTAGTTGGAAGGAAGTTCCTTATTTCATCAGACCTGGGGACTCCGTAGTCACAAAGTACTCGACAAGGTCACTGAGTGAAAGGAATGTTATTGCTTTTCTAACATCCACAAGAAAGCACGGAAAACCCTCTCACCGTTAAACCGGTCAATGGCCTCCTGTCGCTGATTGCCAGTGATGCTTCCGTCTATCCGCTCATACTTGTATCCATCGTACTCCAGGAAGTCCTCCAGCAGATCCAGCATTTTAGTCATCTGTCAGTCACAAACAGCACTTTTACCCACAGCAGGGGAATCCTCAATCCTAATTCGCACCAGATCCCAGTCTCCCTATCCTGCCCGCTGGTCACTTTGGCTCCCAGTCTCGCACCTCCTCAAGATTTACATTTTCTTTCTCACTCAAATGCCTCCATGACTGCACCCTCTCCCTCTGAAGTAATGAATTCTTTTGGATTGTAATCACTGTTGTAGCATTGGGAAAACCTCTCTGTGCACAGCAATGAGATAAAAGATCAATCAACACTTTCTGGGCCACTGGTTGAAGATTAAATGCTGGTTGGGGGAACCAAGAACGTCCCTGCTCTCCTTCCAATAGTGCCATTAGACCTGAGACAGCAAGGCAGGTCCTTGACTTAAAGTCTGATTCGAAAGGTGACGCCTCCGGCAGTGCAGCATTCCCTCCATACGGCACTCAAGCGAGGCAGCCTGGATTACATGGCTCTGGAGTGAGACTTGAACAGGACTGCTACAAACTGACACATTAGGCAGAACTCAGAAGGCTGACTGCCTGTGTCAAAACACCCATGGTTAATCCTCACATTTCCAGGAGGGTTCACTGGGCAGGGAGCAAGGCTCTGGCTGAATTTCCCCTCCCTCATCAAGGACCACAGAGGCTCATTCCACTTCTCCACCTCCAGCCAGTACTGCCTCAGTAGCAGAGTCAATCTGTTTAACAGCCAAACAGATTTACTAGCTGCTTGGGAATGGGGAGGGGGGATGGAGGATGGATGGAGGGTGGAGTGTCTGGTCTTGTTCGCCCTTTGGGATAAAGATGACTGCGGTGCTTGGTAGAGTTCCTGTGGGTAAATTTGAGGTGGGGTTGGCAGAGGGGAGGTAGAAAGGGATCCCATTCAGTGCATCAGCTGGCGTCAGACTTGATTCATTGGTAGCACCTCCGAGTCAGAATAAATATTGTGGGTTCAAAGCCCACTCCAGGACTCCAGCACAAAAATTGAGACTAATTGTCCCAGTGCAGTGCTGAGGGAGTGTTGCACCGTCAAAGGTGCCACCTATCAGATGAAGTGTTAAACCGAGATTCCCCCTCTGCCCTTGCAGGTGGACATAAAAGATCTCCAGGCACCAATTCAAAGAACAGCAGGGATGTTCTCTCCAGCGAGCTGGCCAATAATTATTCCTCGAGCAACATCACAAAACATATTAATTGCTCATTACGCCATCGCGGTTTGTGGGATCTTGCTGTGTATAATTTGGCTGCTGTGTTTCCTACTTTACAAGAGCTACCCCCCCCCCCCCAACCCCCCTCACTACCACCCAGGTTACCTGAGAGAAGATCAACACTCTGTGGCCTTGGCTGTGCAATTTCTTCAGCATCTTCTGCAGGAGGATCAGTTTCCCGGAGGACTTCACCAGCGAGTTCCCATCGTACGATCCATTCGGTAATACTGGAGCTTCCTGTCAACGCCAGCAAGGCAGCACTCAATATTAACACAGGTGTCAAGGTGCACAGTCAGATCCCACAACTGCTCATCTGCACACAGACTACAGGGGTAGGGCCCTCTACTGCTCTCCAAGCAGCACCAATTCCTCGGGGAAGTTTGGGGCAGCACGGTGGCACAGTGGTTAGCACTGCTGCCTCACAGTGCCAGGGACCCGGGTTCGATTCCCAGCTTGGGTCACTATCTGTGTGGAGTTTGCACATTCTCCCCGTGTCTGCGTGGGTTTCCTCCGGGTGCTCCAGTTTTCTCCCACAGTTCAAATGATGTGCAGGTTAGGTGCATTGCCCATGCTAACTTCTCCCTCAGTTTAGCTGAACAGGCAACGGAATGTGGTGACTAGGGGATTTTCATAGCAACTTCATTGCAGTGTGAATGTAAGCCTACTTGTGACTAATAAATAAACTTTAACTTTAAGTTTATTGGTAGCCATCAGACTGTTGACAATCCTCAGGATGCGGATGTCACTGACAAGACCACTATTCATCTCCCAAGAGCGGCAGCAACACCTTCCTGAAACATCAGGTGCTAATACAACTGAGTGGCCTGTTGGGACTGGTTCACATAAACCCAGAGCAGAAAGCAGGTTTCCATCCCATTAAGTGAATCATTTGGGTTCCTTTAAACAGCTTCATGGTCACTTTTACTGATAGCAGATTAATATTACCGGGTTTTTTTTAAGAAATGATTTCAAATCCTCAAACTGCCCTGGTGAGATTTGAGCTCACGCTATCTGGTTCATTAGTCCAGGAGCAGGTAACTACTCCACTACCAGTACCACACAACACCTTAATGCAAACTGCATTGTACAACACCCCATTAGACTGCCAGGTTGTTCTGCTCGAGACTGGGAACATCCCGGGCATCACACTGTGATCCTGATAGAGGGAACAGATTTTCCTTCTGTCAGTCAGTCAGTGCTGGATGCAAACCCAGGTCGCTGGGATGTAAACGCTCCAGCCACTGCACAAGCGTGTTCTTTAACCACAATCAATCACAACTTCCAATGGCATTGATGCACTTGAGGGGGAAGCCAAACAAACATTGGAATAGGAGGGAATGGCAGAGGCCAGAGGCGGTTAATTTACTGCCCAAACACCAGCATGAATGAAAAGACCAGTTTCTATGCTGTAAATCTGATGTAATTTTGTGCAGGTCTCTGAGGACAGGCTTGAATCCACACATGAATTGAAGCAAAGTGACATTAAGCTAGGGGACAAAGACAAATTGCTGGAAAATCTCAGCAGGTCTGACAGCCTCTGTGGAGAGAGAATAGAGCCAACGTTTTGAATCTGGGTGACCCTTCATCAGAGCCCTAACCCTAGCTCTGGCGAAGGGTTATCCAGACTCAAAGCGTTGGCTCTATTCTCTCTCCACAGATGCCGTCAGACCTGCTGAGATTTCCAGCATTTTCTGTTTTTATTTCAGGTTCCAGCATCCACAGTATTTTGCTTTTATCTTGAGCGAGGGCGTATGCACAACTCTCCCAGCCCCCTTGGAGCCCCGTTTTCTGCCCCCTCGACACTTACCACTGCAGCCACTGGAAATAAATATGGATGGTTACAACATTTCTTCAGATCCATCATGATGTTCAACAGTGACACCTGATTCCCACCGCCTTTCGAATTTAGTGCCTCAAAATTCTTGGTCAAGATGAACTTGTAATATTTCCTGCAAGGACACACACACACAAATATAAGAAGCAGAACACAAGGAAGGGTGAATTGTCGGCACCCAGATGCAGATTCGCTATTTGGTTTTCCCAACTTACTTCTGCATAGAGCTAAGTTCCACACGAACTATCAACTCTGTCTTTGAAGGCATGTTCTTAAAGACGTCAGCCTTGAGGCGCCTCAACATATGTGGGCCCAGGAGATCATGAAGCTTCTTGATCTGGTCCTCCTTTGAGATGTCTGCAAACTCCTCCAAGAAACCCTCCAGGTTGCTGCAGTAAAATAGGAACAGTCACTGGTGCTGTCACCTCACGCTCCCGGTGCTGGAACTCAGTCTGCTGAAGACCCATCCAATCTTAGCCCCTTCTCAAACCAGCTCCTCAACTGGACAAGTCAAACTCCCTGTTTGTCAAAGGCAGGGTTACCTGGAGAACCAGGCACTCACGCTCTGTTTCCGACCCTGTCCACACCACCTGCATTCCAGACCCTCTCCAAACTCTGCCCTCCTGGGGCAGCAGTGCTGTGGTGCAACATGGCTCCAATGCAGCATCCCAGACTGCAAGACAGTAGGCAAATCTCCAATGCAGTGAGTTTGCAATCCAAATCGGCACGGTGGCCACGTGGTTAGCACTGCTGCTTCACAGCGCCAGAGACTCGGGTTCGATTCCCGGCTTGGGTCACTGTCTGTGCGACGTCTGCACGTTCTCCCCGTGTCTGTGTGGATTTGCTCTGGGTGCTCCAGTTTCCTGCCACAGTCTGAAAGACGTGTTGGGTAGAGTGGATTGGCCATGTTAAATTCTCCCTCAGTGTATCCGAACAGACACCGGAGTGTGTGGCAGCTAGGGGATTTTCACAGTATCTTCATTGCAGTGTTAATGCAAGCCTACTCGTGACAATAATAAATAAGGAATGGAAAGGGCACTATGGAGGGATCTGTCTCTTGGCTAAGGTATAAGGGGCATCACAATTGTCTGAGTGTAACAATGGAGATCAAACTGAAACTTGGTAGAGGTGGAAAGCAAGCATGAACCAAGTACCCACATACACCACGCCTGACTTTCCTTTCCGTGCAGGCTGCATGTGTAACAGATGTTCAATTCATTACAATCCCCTTTTGCCACCCCAACCCTGTATCTCTCATCCTCCATTACAACCCTGTTTCTCCTCTCTCAATCACATACATTTCTATCCCTTCCTCACCATTACAGCCACTCCCCCACCCCCCTCCCCATTATAGTTTAGGCTGTTTACCGAGTCTGTTATGACCTACCCTCTCCTGGCTCCAGGGGACACTGTGGCAGAAAATTATCCTGAAGATGCAAAAAGTATCCACGAGCTCATCTGTTTACCTCAATCTATGATGTGGAGATGCTGGCGTAATATACCTGTCGGACTTTAACCTGGTGTTGTGAGGCTTCTTACCTCAATCTATAACAGAGGCTAAAAACCTCATTCAATCAACTCTGCCATTGCGACACGCTTGTCCATCTCTGCATTTACACAATCTACCACTTCATACCTGCTACCAGGCGGTGTGTAGATGAACATTTTAAAAACAATGAAACTTACTTAAAGCGTACAGGAGTGAGGAAGTTCAGCAAGTGGAAAAGTTCCTCCAGATTATTCTGTAGTGGTGTTCCCGTCAGCAGCAGCTTGTAGTCAATCTTGTAAGCATTTAGCACCCTAAAATACTGGAAAATTCAATACTAAAAAATGAACAACTCCTCACAAACAGATATACAAGGTCAAAGGGCAGAATCAACAGAACCACATGACCCGCACCCACATTTTAATTTCAGCTGATAAGCTATTGAATGGCTCTAGTGCTTTTCAGGGTCTCTCCTTCTTCCCCACCACCACCTGGTCACCAAAGGCACTGACTTGAAATTATACATGATGTGGAGATGCCGGCGTTGGACTGGAGTAAACACAGTAAAAAGTCTCACAACAGCAGGTTGAAGTCCAACAGGTTTATTTGGTAGCAAAAGCCACGAGCTTTCGGAGCGCTGCTCCTTCGTCAGGTGAGTGGGACTCGACTCCGAAAGCTTGAGACTTGTGCTACCAAATAAACCTGTTGGACTTTAACCTGGTGTTGTGAGGCTTCTTATTGAAATTATACAGCAGGAGGCGTCCATTCGGCCCATCATGGATGGAAGAATGACGCTATTCAAACCACATCCCAACTCTTTTCTCACAGCTCTGCAAATATTTCCCCTTCAAGCATATCATCCATCCAATTCTCATTTAAAAGTTACACATCAACCCGACTTGGAAATATAATTGCCGCTTCTTCACTGTTAATGGGTCAAAATCCTGGAACTCCCACCCTAACAGCATTGTGGATGTACCTACACCACATGGATGGCAGCGGTTCAAGGCGATGGCCTTCTCGAGGGCAATTAGGGATGGACAATGAATGTCCTGTAACACAAATCAAAACTGGAATCTTCCACCACCCTCTCGGGTGGTTCATTCCAGATCATTACTGGCTGAGTAATAACATGTCTCTCCGATCCTCATCTCTGCTTCTTTGGAATTTGTCTCTTCTGTTTACCCAACGTTCTGCCAGTGAAAACTGTTTCTTCTTACTGACTATTAAAAACCTTCACAATTTTAAACACCCCGATTAAGTTTCCTTTCAATCTTCTCTACTCCAGGGAAAATAAACCTTGCTTCTCCAAGCCCTCTGGATGTCTCGGTTAGGGTCCTCCTGGCTCCAGGCATTACAGATCGCTCTTATTGGTGGGGTTGGAGCACTGGCTGCCATTACTAGTCACCAAAAATGAATGCTTGTGTGAACTGATTAAAAGGAATTTGATTCTTATTGGTGTGAGATTCTAGTGGGGGCTTAGACTAACAATGCCGGCATTTGGTAAGCTGGAAGGAAAAGGATGGCAGTTCAGAAGCCCTCATGTCATAGTGTGAGATACGGGGATCAACAAGAGATCCACCTTTTCACTCAGAGCAGCATCGTGGCATTAGGTGTAGCAAAGGTAAAGCTTTGGAGTAGCAGAACTTGAGGAGCAACTGACTTTGCGGGGGGAGGGGGGGGGGCGGGGAGGAGGAGGAGGAGGAGGAGGAATAATATGTACATGCACGGACATATGGAAATCTCCATAAGGTGGTCACACAGGACCAGGACACAGTGTAAAATGGGAAAAGTGGGTGATCCCCACAGGGACAGCATCAGGAGAGGAGATTCACAAGAGCCAGGAATGGCAGGAGTCGGGAAGCAGAGGACGATCAGCTTGCGGCTACAAACTTTGTGCCAAAGGGAAGGATTAATGTCCTTGAGGCAGTGGAATGATCAGGGTAAACTATTCCTTCGGGGTAGGGAGTCAGTGATGAGAGAGTGATCAATTTAAAATTGTCTTAGGGAGCGAGGAGCATGTTAGGAATAAATCTCCTTGCACAGGGGGCTTTTTGGAGAATGGAATGTTTTGCCACATGGGAAATTTGAGGTAAAGGTCATTGCAACTTTAAACCACAGGCAGACCTACGGACACATGTTGGAGCATTGGGCTTACTTAGCAAGAGCCAGCACAGAAACAATGGGCCAAATGGCCACCTTCTACGTTATAAGCCTAGTCAGTTCTGCGGTCCTGCACATGCAGCACAGATCAGTTTAACACATACTGCTTATTAGTCCATCCCTGCGCCTCCTTATTTCGCTGTTGACTATTCCTTGGATACAAGTTTCAGCGATTTTGGTAAACCTCTGGAACCAAGTTACTATTCTTCACCTATGAGCCTCAACATTGAATGTCAGCAAGATATTCAGCTGTGGACCCCGTGGCTCCATCCATCCACCCCCTCTATTCCCCCCTCCCAACCCCCTTACCCCATCTCCACGCACAGCCCCCAGACACACCCCTCCCAACAAAATGCACTAGATTGTGGACCCCTGTCACTCCCTCCCAGGGAGACAGTCCTCCCCCATAGCCCAGGAGCAGCGAGATCGCGCCACACTTACTTTGGACTGGTTATTTTTCAGCCTGTGAGCTTCATCGACAACAAGACACGCCCAGTCGATTGATCCCAGGATCGTCTGATCAATGGTGATCAACTCGTACGACGTGAGCAGAACGTGAAACTTTATTTGCGCCTCACTCTGAAACAGAAACATTTTCTCCCATTATCAATCCCAAACATCCTGATAACTCAAACCAAACTCTCAAGAACTGGGGACAAGTGCATTGATTTTAGATGTCAGTATATTACTCTGGGGATGATGAATTTCTTCCACTTTGCGTCACCAAGAACATTCAACATTCTCGCTACCTGTTCCCAGTTACAACTTCATGATCCCACAAAGAAAGAATAAAACCGCTTTGCCTTTTATCTCTCCCTCATCTCCAGAAATTAGTGGAAACAGTTCCATTGCCTCATCCAAGCAACCACGAGGGCATCACAGCCAGGACACAGAGCAGCCCCCACCCAAACCTTCCCAACAGGGATCATTGGATAATGATCGGGAGTGAGAATCCCGGGGGCATATTTATCTTCCACCTTGCCCATAGCACTACCCAAAACTCCGATCCCAGCTGGGTGCAGTCAATGCCTCACAACCAGTGATAAAGCCTGAAGTGCCCTGGCAGGAAGGGCTCAATGCACAAAATGAAATTGCCAGCTGAGCCCATTCGAGTCCATGGAAACCCTACAGTGCAGAAGGAAGCCATTCGGCCCATCAAGTCTGCACCGACTCTCCAAAGGAACATCTTCTACCCAGACCAATCCCCATCCTATCCCCAATACCCCACACATTTACCACACCTAATCTCCACACCTTTGGGCTGTGGGAGGAAACCAGAGCACCCGGAGCAAACCCACGCAGATAGGGGGAAAACGTGCAAACCCCACACAGTCACTCTAGGCCGGAATCAAATCCAGGTCCCCGGCGCTGTGAAGCAGCAGTGCTAACCACTGTGTCACCATGACTGCAGTACAGAATAACTCACCCAAGGTTTTTACAACCCCCCCCACCACCCAAAGCCCCCTCAGGTGCAAAGGAACATCATAACCTACATCTTCCCCGAGTCACAAAGCACCTTTCCTTCCAAGAAGGCAGCTCACCACCACTTTCTTAAGGGCAACTACAGATGGGCAAAAGATTCTGGCCTTGCTAGCTATCCCCACATCCTGAGAATAACCAATGGGAAGATCCTACTCAAACAGGGATACTCACCTTCATCCTGAAGGCTTTTCTCCCACTCTTGATTACATTATCGTCGAAGCAGAACTCGTTCTCCCGGATGACAGCTCTGCAGTCTTTGTCTCCAGTGTAAGTCACCACGTAGAAGTACGGCGCCCATAGTGTGAATTCCCGCTCCCAATTTATAATGGTGGACAGTGGGGCGCTCACTAGGAAAGGTCCTTTGGAGTGGCCCTGGTAAGAGAGAACATCCTGTTAAGACTCTTGTGGCAGTGTGGTTGCAATGCTGCATAATACTGAGCCGACCTTGCCGACCATATGACATCACAAACCAATTGGATCCAGGGCACCAACACATCAGGCAGCCATTTTGTTGTCAGGGCGTCTGGCACAATATTTTTGGTGTTAGGAATCGGAGGTGGCAGCTACAGACACAAATCTCAAATTAAATGTTTAGTTTTTGTCAATGAGCAACCCTCAGATTAACTATTAATTGAAACTTTCACTCCAGAGTAAATGAAGTCCAATATATTTTCAATTTTAAGCTCTAAAGAAGAACACAAATTATGATTTTGTCAGTAAATCAGCAAAAGAGATCAAGAGCTACTGTCCAGAAAACACAATGTCTTCACTGAGGGTCAACCAATTGGAATAGTCTGAAAGCTAAAATACTCTGAAAATGAAATGAGACACGATGGAGTGGCAGAGAGGTGGACATCGATGAGAGTCAGTTTACGAGAGGAAGAGGTTTCAAGGAAAAGTCAACACACTGGGGGGGATGAGCCAAAAAATGGTGCAACAACAATAATTTCTCCCTCAAAGTCAGCAAAATGAAGGAGATAGTCATCAACCCCAGGAAGCGTAGTGGAGGACATCTCCCTGTCTACATTAATGGGGATGAAATGGAAATGGTCGAGAGCTTCAAGTTTCTAGGTGTTCAGATCACCAGCAACCTGTCCTGCTCCCTCCACACCAATGCTATAGTTAAGAAAGCCCAACAACACCTCTACTTTCTCAGGAGGCCAAGGAAATTCGGCACATCCACTACAACTCTCACCAATTTTTACAGATGCACCATAGTAAGCATCCTTTCCCGATGTCTCACAGCTTGGTATGGCTCCTGCTCTGACCAAGACTGCAACAAACGACAAAGGGTTGTGAACGTAGCCCAGTCCAGAGATGTCCATCCCTCACTAGCCCCAGATCTCAGCTTCTCACCCCAGCCTGACACTCCCCCACCTCCCCCCCCAATCTCGGAGTCCCAACCGTTCCTCACCTCTTTGAAGAGTGAGTATAGAAATACAATGGTTTGAACGGTTTTTCCCAATCCCATCTCATCAGCCAGGATTGTGTCAGTGCCCTGCGCCCAAGAGAAGCGGAGCCAGTTCAACCCCTCCAGCTGGTACGGGTGTAGGTTGCCCCCTGTGGCGTCGATGTACTCCGGCTGCTTGTCAAACTTCACAGTTGGCTGTGGGGAGGTGGAAAAGTAAAATAATTATTGACAAGGAAAATGCAAGAGGACACAGAGAGAAAAAGCTCCGGTACATTTGAGTACACAATTGGTCAGATTTACTGCAACTCAGAATAAATCAGACGTCCTGATCCTGAAAATTCCGGAAAACAGCCTGGCTTACAAAACAACTGATGGGATGCAATCCCCTTCTGCTCACTGCCCACAGGGAGCTGTATCTAACCCCGCGCTGTCCCTGCCCTGGGAGTGATTGATGGGGACAGTGTAGAGGGAGCTTTATTCCGCATCTAACACCGTGCTGTACCTGCCCTGGGAGTGTTTGATGGGGACAGTGTAGAGGGAGCTTTACTCTGTATCTAACCCCGTGCTGTACCTGTCCTGGGAGTGCTTGATGGGACAGTGTAGAGGGAGCTTTACTCTGTATCTAACCCCGTGCTGTAACTGTCCTGGGAGTGTTTGATGGGACAGTGTAGAGGGAGCTTTATTCTGCATCTAACCCCGTGCTGTACCTGTCCTGGGAGTGCTTGATGGGACAGTGTAGAGGGAGCTTTACTCCACATCTAACCCCATGCTGTACCTGTCCTGGGAGTGCTTGATGGGACAGTGTAGAGGGAGCTTTACTCTGTATCTAACCCCGTGCTGTACCTGTCCTGGGAGTGTTTGATGGGACAGTGTAGAGGGAGCTTTATTCTGTATCTAACCCTGTGCTGTATCTGCCCTGGGAGTGTTTGATGGGGACAGTGTAGAGGGAGCTTTACTCTGTATCTAACCCCGTGCTGTACCTGTCCTGGGAGTGTTTGATGGGACAGGGTAGAGGGAGCTTTATTCTGCATCTAACCCCGTGCTGTACCTGTCCTGGGAGTGTTTGATGGGACAGTGTAGAGGGAGCTTTACTCCACATCTAACCCCGTGCTGTACCTGTCCTGGGAGTGTTTGATGGGGACAGTGTAGAGGGAGCTTTACTCTGTATCTAACCCCGTGCTGTACCTGTCCTGGGAGTGTTTGATGGGGACAGTGTAGAGGGAGCTTTACTCTGTATCTAACCCCGTGCTGTACCTGTCCTGGGAGTGTTTGATGGGGACAGTGTAGAGGGAGCTTTACTCTGTATCTAACCCCGTGCTGTACCTGTCCTGGGTGTGTTTGATGGGGACAGTGTAGAGGGAGCTATACTCGGATAACACCAAGTCCAAGGATTGCACCAACAAATCTGCTCCAACAACATTTCTCTTTACTTACATCCACTACAGGCTGTGCTGGGGGCGGGTCGAAGATCAGTTCCCTGGCTTTTCGGCCTTTTTTGTTCAGCTTTCTCACTGGTCTTAAGTCTTCACCTAAAATCAATTGCCTGCAGCAAGAGAAACAGAGTAACCTCTTAGTGCAGTGGATGCTGGAACGCCAAACAAATTTGATATAGATCGGTTTTTAATTAGTAGCAGGGTGAAGGGTGATGAGGATAGGGCAGGACAGTGGAGATGAGGTCAAGGTGAGATCAGCCATGATTGTATTGAATGATTCAAGGGGCTGAATTGTCAACGCCTGCTCCTAGTTCATGTTCGCAGAATCAGCATATGCGACAGGCAGCATCCAGAAACAGTTGGGCATCATTAACCAACGTTTCCCCCTCCGCACCCAGTTCAATCTGCCCTTGTTCAAAGGGCGCTGGTCATCTTGTGACTCCTCACTCCAACACTCAAAACTTCCCAGCATCAATGACCTAAATTTTGCCAACAATTCTTTTTAAGAATGTGGGAGATTTTTTAGCAAGGTCACCTTTTCTCCTTACTTTAAAGATATTTTTGACAACAACTGTACAAGGCCTTTTTTTAAAAAAAAAGAACTTCAAGATTCAGCTACACTTTAACAATTGCTTCGTCAACAGCAGCCCCAAACCCTCAACTTCCAACATCTCAGAATCCCTACAGTGCAGAAGAGGCCATTCAGCTCCCTCGAGTCTGCACCGACAACAATCCCACCCAGACCCTACCCCGTAACCCCATGTATTTACCCTGCTAATCCCTCTGACACTAAGTGTCAATTTAGCATGGCCAATCAACCTAACCCGCACATCTTTGGACTGTGGGAGGAAACCGGAGCACCTGGAGGAAACCCACACAGACACGAGGAGAACGTGCAAACTCCACACAGTCACCCAAGGTCGGAATTGAACCTGGGTCGCTGGCACTGAGAGGCCTCAGTGCTAACCACTGTGCCGCCCTCGAAGGACATGGACAGCAGGCACATGAGGACAATGCCGTATCATGTTCTCTGAGTTACACACTATCCTGGCTTGGAAGTTATATCTCTGCTCCTTCATCGCCGCTGGGTCAAAATCCTGCAGTTCTCTCCCCAATAACACTTTCATCACCTGGCCCGCAGTGATTTAAGAAGTCAGCTCACCACCTCCTTCTCGAGGGTAATTAGGGATGGACAATTGTGGTGCCCATATCCTGCGAATGAATTTTTAAAAACACGATCTAGGACGGGAGCGAAGTGAAAACCTGGCCAGGAAATTGTGACCAGTTCCCTTCACTACAGGACACTGATGACTGAATTGAATGTTTATGAAACATCCCTCAGAACATCTCTCGAGTGCGAGCCCAAATCACCAGATTGACAAGTTCAGTTTCACAGCTTGGGTAAGCTGGGATTTGACTTCGAGTCTCCCGTAGCATATCCGCTATACTTATAATAAAGTAATTAACAGTAAAGCCACTCAGCCAGTCTTAAGGGAGATTAACATTAAGTTTATTAAGGAGCACTGACCTGTGATTCCAATACATCTCCTTCATAGTGTCATAATCTGGAATGTCAAATTCTTCAAATTCCCAGGTCGCCTGGTCATAGGGAAGGTCCCTCCACTTAATCAGATAGTGCAAATCACCTTTCTTATCAAAGCTGAAACAAAAGGAAAAATGTAAGTCTTTATATCCCATGATGTCAACAGCACAAGTTAGATAACCTGGGAATATTTTGATTGCTCTGGATCTACCTTGAGAATGTTGGATAGGGCAAGTGCAGACTGAGCTTTATTCTGTATCTAACCTGTTCCGCTCCAGTCCCGTTTGATGGAGCAGTAGAAATATTCAAGCAGGCAATTTGGCCTGGATTGAAATTCTGGTTCCGAAAACAACAGAACAATTACTTCACCAATGAGTCACCCAGTCCTTGTTTTTTTTGCTGCCTCAGCATTCTAGAGAATTGTTCAGCAAAGTTTTAAAGTTCATTTATTAGTGTCACAAGTTACTGTGAAAATCCTCTGGTCGCCACACTCCGGCACCTGTTCGGGTAACACCAAGGGAGAATTTAGCACAGCCAATGCACCTAACCAGCACGTCTCTCAGACTGTGGGAGGAAACCGGAGCGCCTGGAGGAAACCCACGCAGACACGGGGAGAACATGCAGACTCCGCACAGACAATAACCCAAGCCGGGAAGCAAACCCGGGTCCCTGGCGCTGTGAGGCAGCAGTGCTAACCACTGTGCCACCGTGCTGCCTAGAAACCCCTTCAAAAAATTATCCAACTTGTCACAGGATAATGTGTTACCATTTTCTCTGGTGGGGGGAGTCAGGAACAAGGGCGCATAACCTTAAAATTTGGGGGGGGGGGGGGGGGGGGGCTATTCACGAAGTGAAGTGGAAATCTGAAACTGTCTCCCACCAAAGAAAAAGTGTTGTGGCTAAGAATTGATGCAAAACTGAGGGGGATCAAATTTTGTTAGGCAAGGGTGATTAAATGTCAAGGAACCAAGGTAGTAAGTGGGGTTAAAAGGTACAGATCAGCTTTGATCCAATTAAGTGGCGGAACAAGTTCCAGAGAGCTGAATAGTCTGCTCCTGTCTCAGTTCCTCACCTGTGGTTGATGATTCGATAAACAATGAGCCATTCGGGTTTGATCCCATATCGATAGTACCGTTGTTCCATCAGCGCAAACTGAGGATCTTTGCTCTTCCGTTTCTCACTCTTCTCTTCATCGTCCCCAGAGCCATAATCAAACGGTGGCGGCTCATCCATATCATTCTTCCTTTGGAAGTTCCGGAACATTACCGTGTGGTACAGCTCCAACTGGAGGGGGCAGACTCGAATTTAATGCTTAAACGCACACACATGCCTTTCTTGCCAATTGTCTCACCCCTTTCCTCAACCCCATTTCCCCACACAAAGCCCATACCATTCACATTGCCATGGAGAGGGGGTTTTGTTTGGGGAAAGATTCCAAAAGATATCCCTATAATCTCAGACATAGGTAGCCTGTCAGGATCCTGAAAGTGGAGACAACAAAGGTTCCAATGAGCTTTGCATGAGACACAGCAGTGAGTAAATGAAGTTCAGTTGCTACAATTATGATGGTTATAAGATTATGTTTCATGATTGCATCTCTAATTTCAGGGGACATTAAGGGGATCATGTGACCTGCTCGGAGGTTTGCCTGTCAACCTCAGGTGTGGGGGCTGATAAAGATTAAACTGAGGCCTAAATCGTTTTTCTGGAAGGAGCAACTTGGAGACAAGATAACACTTGGAGATAATGGCAACAGCATCTGTGCTTACAGTGTTTAAATTGCTGTTCTTCAAAGCCACAGGAAAGTGAAATGAATGTTGGGTGTAAAGAGTTATGCTTTAAACTGTCCATTTACTTTCAAGATAGAGTTGGGGGTCAAGGAAAGCTAATTAGCATTTCTACCTGGATACAAAGCCCATGCCATTTACACTGCCACAGAGAGGGGCTTTATTGGGGAAAGATTTCTAAGATATCCCTAAAACCTCACAGGTAGTCTGCTAGGATCCAGGAGAGAGGGAGCAGCTAGTAGCTGAAAGATCCTGAACCACTGCATAGGAATGTAGGTTGGAGCTCACGCGCAGATTGAAAAGACCTAATTTGTGAAGATTTGAAAGGAAGATTTACCTAGCTTGTGTGAGAAAGACAATCGATAGGAAACACTCTCACAAATAAAAGACAACTCGGGGATTAAGAGTTTGCAAGCTGGGAAGGGAAAGGGACAGAAGTAAACCCTTGGGAGCTAGGATCTTGGAAAAATTGCATGACTACTTAAGGGACAGTGAAATGGTTGTATTAAAAGTAAAAGGGAAAAGTTCTATTTATAGTTTAAAGTATAAATTATTAAAATATTGTCTCGCCAACAGTGCTTTTAGTCGGATTGCTACAGCAAGTCTTAAAGCGTGAAATGTTGCTGCATCATTCTTTCAGCTATCAACTGGAAGATTGAATTTTTTTTTAAGGTATCCTAACGCTGAGTGACACCTCTTAAGGCAGAGAAAGTGTGTGGGAAATCTGTGATCAATGGCAATACACAACCACTGCGAGATTGTAGTTTCTTTTCACACTTTTATTTTTAAAGATTAAAGTTTATTTATTAGTCACAAGTAAGGCTTACATTAACGTTGCAATGAAGTTACTGTGAAATTCCCCTAGTCGCCACACTCCGGCGCCTGTTCAGGTCAATGCACCTAACCAGCACGTCTTTCAGACTGTGGGAGGAAACCAGAGCACCCGGAGGAAACTCACTCAGACACAAGGAGAACATGCAGACTCCACACAGACAGTGACCCAAGCCGGGAATTGAATCCAGGTCCCTGGCGCTGTGTAGCAGCAGTGCTAACCACTGTGCCACCGTGCCGCCCACTGTCGGACATACGTGCAAACACCTTCAAAGCAGAGCTGGGGCAGAGGTGATGGACATTTTATAAAAGGGAGGTGAAGTATCAGATCACATTTCAACATGGCCAAGGGAGTCGGGGGAATTTCCCAGATTAGCTGCTCCTTCGTTAGGCAGATTCAGATTGTGAACAGATTTGAAAAGGATGTAGAGGCACTGATGAAAGTGCAAATGAAATTTACAAGGATGATACCAGAATTGAGAGCTTAAACCTATCAGAAAAATTTGAACAGACTGGGGCTCCTTTCTCTCGGAGGGAAGGCCGAGGAGTGGCCCGATAGTAGTGTTCAAGATTACGTGAGGGTAGACATGGGAAAGGTATTTCTACTTGTGAGCAAAACCAGAACTAGGGGCCATAAATACAAGACAGTCATTAATAAAGCTAATATTAGGAGAAACTTCTCTATGCAGGATGGGGTTAGAACATGGCACTGGCTACCAAAGAGAGTGGCTGAGGTGAATGGCATTGATACATTTAATGGGAGCCAGATAGATACATGAGGGAGAAAGGAATAGAAGGATATATCAATAGGGTGCAATGAAGTGAGGCAAGAGGAGGCTCAAGTAGAACATAAAAACTGGCCTGATTTTGGTGCTTTAAATGCACTACGTAATTTTTCCCTAGGTGGCCTTAAGTTTTTTCTTAAACCGCTCCCAGGCTGAGTCAGAATGCCATGGATTCGGTCCATCAAGTCTGCGCCGGCTCTCTGAAAGAAAGATTCTACCTAGTCTCACTCCCCTGCCTTATCCCACTCGAGGCTTGGGCACAAATCCAGGTTGACATCCCCAGTGCAGTACCTAGGAAGTACCACATTGTCGGAAGAACTGTCTTTCAGATAATGTTAAACCCAAGGCTCTCAGTTGCTTCTCAAACTGACATAAAAGATCCCATGGCACTACTTTACAGAACAGCAGGTGAGCTATCCCAGGTATTATGACCAATACATATCTCTCGACTAATGTCACTAAAAGCAGATGATCTGGTCATTGTCATGCTGCTGTTTGTGGGGTCTTGCTGTTGGGGTTCCTACATTGCAACAGCAATTATACTAAGTACATCAGTGACTGCAAGTGCTTGGAACATCCTGAAAGGTGGCATCTAAATGTCAGGTCTTTCTTAATTCACTTTCATATGAGTCTACACAGAGAGACTGATCGATAAGCTGCCCCACAGTCAACTCTCATGGCTCATAGTCAAGGTTCAGACCTAATCACTGGCCACTAGGGCTAAGTAATCGAGGATACCAGAGATCTGGGGAACCATTGGCTCCACATTGGTATGGGCGCATGCCAGACATACAGGACATCAATCACTCCACTCACCTGCAGTTCGGTGGCCCAAGAGCAGTGCCAGTAGGACAGCCCCACCCATTTCACAAAGAATTCTCGTTCTGGCCGTCCTTTCAGGGCCTTGGGCTGTTCGGCATCAGTGGCATCTCCTGTCAGACCTGGAGGGGTACGTGGCAGTGGGGGCGAACCCCATGTCCAATGCAAGATTCGCTGCACTTTGCCTTTGAGAGGTGTACACTAGAAACAAAAACATACGTTTGACACGTGACACACACAACCTGGCTGACCCTCAGAGAGCTCTCACCACACCCAGGGGCAGCATAGAGAAGAGTGTTACACATGAAAACATTATCCCTTCCCCTGGACCAATCTATTCAGCTCTCCCACCCCTTATCATACTCTCTTCTCTTGTTCCAAATACGCTGAGTTCTCACTATAGTATACCCCACCGTTACAGGTTGACTTTTTGGAACCCATCTGACTGACCAGCATTGAAGTTTACCAACTGGTTATTGGCTTGCTAGAAGCACACACATGGCCACACACACATGCACTCACACAAGTAGCAGTCACTAGATCTATTTTCCCTAACAATGGATCCATTATCATTCTGATTAGGGTACTGGACAAGAAGCATCCCAGGGGTGAGGAGGTGAAAACACACCCACCTCAAAACAAGTCAAACTCAAAAAGAAAGTTCCCAACCAATAATGTGGTTAATGTCATAGCCACCGTGATAATAGACTCACCAAGCAGCGGGGACAAAGCCACTCTCCATTCGGGATCTCAGGGAGTGGAGGGTTAAGGCAGTGAATGTGATACGAGGAAGGACAGGAGTCACAACACAGCAGCTCGCCTCCGTCCTTGCAAACTCTGCAGAACTCCATGTGATCATCATCTTCCTCCTCCGCTCCCTCGTCATCCTCGTCATCGTCCTCATCCTCTTTGGCCTCCCACTGAATTCCTTCCTTTTCCTGGAGTCATTATAGAGGATACATGTTAAAGGGGGCATTATAACATACACACGCACACACACACACAAATACACAACAACTACTCACCAAGCTAACTTTGTGTATGCCCAGAGAAACAAGGGAATCAAAGCCATGGGAATGCTAACACTTCCCAGATGCACTGCATCCTGACTTGGGGAAATATATCCCCATTCTTTCTTTGACACTAGATCAAAAGTCTGGAACTCTTTGCTAACAGCACAGAGAGAGCACTCTCGCCGTACTGACTGCAGCTGCTCAAGTGTGTGGCTCATCACCACCTTATCAAGGGGCTGAGTAACCAGTGTTAAATGCAGTGCTGCCCACATCCCAGGGGCTGACATGAGCAAAGATACAAGTGTGGACGGGACATTCAGTAGCGGTGACCATCACAGCTGATAGGGTGAGATGAAGGAGGCTGGGATGAGGCTTGCGTGGAGCATAACACCAATTGAGCCAAAAGGGCTGTTTGTGTGTGTTGTAAATACTATATAACTCTACAAGCCCAATCCTCTCCTCAGCCAACATCAATGCACAGATTTATTTTCCAGTAGTGGAATCAAGCACAGGTACCCAGCAAACCTTTCCCCCATTTACACAGGTGCTGCACGGGGCCGTCAACTGGGCAAGATCAGTGAACACAACTCAAGACTGAGAATTAACTCTAGGATGTTCCCCACTTTTGCGTGGTTGAGCATTATTCTGGAACATAAACCCACAAAGCACATTAATAATGGGCAGCACGGTGGCACAGTGGTTAGCACTGCTGTCTCACAGCGCCAGGGATCCAGGTTCGATTCCCAGCTCGGGTCACTGTCTGTGTGGAGTTTGCACGTTCTCCCCGTGTTTGCGTGGGTTTCCTCCAGTGCTCCGGTTTCCTCCCACAGTCCAAAGATATGCGGGTTAGGTTGATTGACCATGCTAAATTGCCCATAGCGTCATGAGATGTGTAGGTTAGAGGGATTAGCGGGGTAAATGTGTGGGGTTATGGGGATAGGGCCTGGGGTGGGATTGTTGTCAGTGCAGACTCGATGGGCTGAAAGGCCTCCTCCTGCATTGTAGGGATTCTATGAATAACAAGCAGGAGGAAGCAGTCTCCAGCTAAGCAGCAAACGGAGAACTTACGCAGTGCAGACAACTCCACTTTCCCTCTGGGGCCTTCTCCATCTCGGGGTCCAGGCAGACTAAGTGATAGGCCCGAGGACAGGTGTCACACAAAATAATCTCCCCTCCTTGCTGGCACACTTCACAGTAATCCTGGTGGTCCGTCTCATACCCATCACCTTCCTCCACTGAGAATTACAAAAGAAACAAGAGGTCATGAAATTGCGGCCTCCCAAGAAGGCAACTGAGTCACACTCTCCAAAGACAATTCCATCCATTTGCTGGGGAAAATAAAGGTAACAAACCAAGCACTTTAGTGCAGTACAACACCAAGGCGAAAAAGACTAAGGAGATTAACAGTGATGATTCAGTAAATGCCGTGACTGGATTTTAGAAGCCTGCATGGTAAGGCTAAGGCAGATGCAGTAGGAGAATTACTTTGATTGTGGAACAACTCCAAGTCTCAACTTCAAAGCAATGTGGACACAGAGGGGAGGAAGACGTACTTAATTTAAGAGTTAAAGACCAGAATCAGGGGTTTGAGTGGTATATCTAGTACAACCGACACCTAGGAGCAGTTTTCAAGCTAATTCTCTCTTTCATTGACGCTGGGTTGCAGTTCTATAACTCAAGGTCTAGTCAGGCCACTGAGCCTAATCACTCAACCTCCACACACACCGCACAAAGCTTGACTAATTGTCCCCCTTCCTCACCTACCCCAGTGGCACAACTGCAGCACCAGCCCAGCGCAATCTGCAAACTCAGTGCAGAACAAGGGCTCCTGGTCTGTAACGACCAGCATACCTCACTACGTTAGGGCTCTGTTGGCCAAGTTCAATAAGACACCCAGTAATGCCCATTCCACACTGTTACATCCATGCATCTCAACAGAGAACGTGTCAGAACAAAGTTCAACATTTACATTTTTTCTTCCTCTTGCCACCTTTCCTTCTTCTCTTGCCCAAACCAGCAGAGCCCTCAGACCGCACGGAGCAGCTGTGGACACTCGCGTTGTCTAGATCCGACTCACCACGTTCATCTTCATCACTCTGCAGACACAAGAACAACATACACGAGAAGAGGTGAAAGGCATCACATATCCCCAAGTTTACAGTGCCAGGAAACAGTTCCATCAACACCAGCTCTTCCTCTGCAACCGCATGCATAGGATCATACTCCTACTAATAGCAAGAGTAGGCCACTCAGCCCCTTGAGACTGTTCCGCCATTCAATAAGAATGCAGCTGATCTGATTGTAACCTTAACTCCACATTCCCACCTGCCCCCTTGTACCCTTTCACCTCCTTGCTCTACCTCTGCTTTGCACAGCGGTAATGTCACTGGACTAGTCCGAAAGCTTATGGTATTTGCTACCAAATAAACCTGTTGGACTTTAACCTGGTGTTGTGAGACTTCTTACTGTGCTGACCCCAGTCCAACGCCGGCATCTCCACATCTCGTCCAGAGGGCCAGGCTAATGCTCAGGGGACAAGGGCTCAAAACCCACTGGGAAGCTGGTGGCATTTAAATTCAATTGATAATCTGGAATTAAAAGCTAGCCTCTGTAATGGTGATCGTGGAATTATTGCCGATTGTCATTAAAAAAACCCATCTGGTTCATGAATGTCCTTTAGGGAAGGCAAACTTGGTCTGGCTTACATGTGATCCTAGTTTCACAGCAACGTGGTTGACTCTCAACAGCCCTCAATTCAAGGGCAATCAGGGATGGGCACCAAATGCTGGCCAGGCCAGCAACACCCACATCCCATGAAAGATGATTTTTTTTTAAAAGGCTCTCTTCCTCAAAAGGCAGTGGAAGCAGAGTTTCAAAGACTTTCAACTTGGAGAGAAAACAATTCTCCTCACTTCGGTCTTAAATGGGCGACCCCTTGTCCTAGGTACTCCCACAAAGGGAAACATCCACTCCATATCCACTCTGTCAGGATCTTATATATTTCAATCAAGTCGCTTCTTACTCTTACAAGCCTAGCCTATGCAATCTTCCCTTACAAGACAATCTGTCCATTCCAGGTATTAGTTTAGTAAACCTTCTCTGAACTATTTCCAATGCATTTACATTCTTCCTCAAATAAGGAGACCAATACATAAGAATTGGGTAGGCAATTCAGCCCCTCGAGTCTGCTCGACCATTTAATACAAGCATGGCTAATCTCATCTGTCTTCTCTCTGCTTTCCCGCCCGCTCCCCATAACCCATTGCTAATTAAAAAACAATCCATCTCCTCAAATTTGTTTAGTGTTCTGGTGTCCGCTGCACTCTGGGGTAGAGAATTCCAGATTCGCAACCCTTTGGGTGAAGTAATTCCTCCTCAATTCTGTTTTAAATCTGCCACCCCTTAGCCTCAAACTATGTCCCCTCATTCTAGAATGTCCAACAAGGGGAAAACATCCTCCCTATGTCAACCCTGTCAATGCCCTTTAGCATCTTATATATACCTCAATTAGATCTCCTCTCATTCTTCTAAACTCAAGTATAGGCCTAAGCTGCTCAATCTCTCTTCATAAGACAAATCTTTCATCTTTGAAATCAATCTCATGAACCTTCTCGGAACCACCTCTAATGCACTTACATCCTTCCTTAAGTAAGGGGACCAATGCTGTACACCGTAATCAAGATATGGTCTCACCAGTGCCTAAAGCATAACCTTAGGGATTAAATACTTTTGTATTCAATCCCTCTTGCAATGAATGATAACATCCAATTAGCTTTCCCAATTTGTTGTTGTACCTGCATACTAACCTTCTGTGATTCATGCACTAGAACACCCAGATCCCTCTGCAGCTCAAAACTCTGCAATCTCTCACCATTTAGATAATATGCTTCTCTCTTATTCTTCCTGCCAAAATGGACAATTTGACATTTCCTCACATTATACTCCATTTGCCAGATCTTTGCCCATTTACTCAGCCTATCTGTATATTTTTGTGGCCTCCTTAGGTCCTCTTCATCACTTACTTTCTTATCTCATCCAAATGAAGTGACCCCACAAGTAAACATGTCACCCCCCCGCCCCCCCCCCAAAAACACACCTCACACAGACATGCCACCCTCTCACCCACATACACTATCACCACCACCTCCCACACATATTAGGAAGGTTAGGAACAAGAGTGAAGGACATTTATTCAGCTGTAGGAAGCATTTACCCAATAGCTAGCCTGAAACAGATGGGTAGAATGGCGATCTGTCTTACCGAAGACCCCTTTTTCCGTTTGCCGCTGAATCCTCCCAGCTTGATCTTCAAAGGTGCCATCTTCTTCCCTTTGCCTTTCTTCTTCAGTTCAGCCGCTCGGGCACTTTTACTTTTTTTCCGGACCCCTGGACCTGTGACCAGACAGTGACACTGATGAAGCATAGACTGGTTATCAGAGGGAACTGGAGTTTGACTCTCTGCAGTCCAGGTTCCTAAATTAATCTAGTGAGATTCTCTCCCCTCCCTGTTTCTTCATCCTTCCTCAGCTGAAGATGGTGACTCTCAGTGGAATACAGTCCACGAGTAAGGGTCTCACACACCCTCACAAACCAGACAGCAGGCACTTGCAGACTATTGGACCATAAGGGGCACCACAATAGAGCCTGGTCCTGTCCTCACCAGGTGTCTAGACATGAACACCTTATCAAGATCCAGTGATCAGAATCATAGGAGCCATTCAGCCCATCGTACCTGTGCCAACCTTTTCCGAAATATCTTCCTAATGGCCTCTCTCCCCCCCACTCTTTCCCCAGAGCCCTGAAAATTTCTCCTTTTCAAATATTCATCCAATTCCTTTTGAAAGTTTCTATTGAATCTGTTTCCATCATTCTTATAGTCACTACATTCCTGATCATAACGGGGGCAGCACGGTGGCAATCTCACTGCTGCCTCACAGCGCCAGGGACCTGGGTTCGATTCCCGGCTGGGTCACTGTCTCTACTGTGTGGAGTTTGCACGTTCTCCCTGTGTCTGCATGGGTTTCTTCCAGGTGCTCCAGTTTCCTCCCACAGTCTGAAAGACATGCTGGTTAGGGTGCATTGACCCGAACAGGCGCCGGAGTGTGGCGACTAGGGGAATTTCACAGTAACTTACTTGTGACTAATAAATAAACTTTAACTTTATAACTTGTTGGTTCAGAGAATATAATCCCCCCCCGCCCCATCATGGGTTTTGTGCTGATTTCTTTCAATGTGGCCTCTCTGGTTACTGACCCGCCTGCCAATGGAATTAGATGGAAGAACCCTGGTCCTATTGTCTAGCACTGTGGTACTGAGGCCAAGGGCAGACAAGTGCCCAAACCAGGAACCATTCCCGGTCTGTTTGAGCTCCGTTCCCACACAGTGCATTACATCTATCAGCTGATCCATTGGGGTTCTCTCACCCTCCAACTGGATTTGCAGGTTGTGTGTGTGAAAGCAGCCTTTACCTTTCCCTTCTTTGGTCTTGGCTTTCCTTACAGGGGCGGGGGGCTGGACAGGGGGTGGCAGTGAAATTGGTACTGGTGGAGCCACGATCACCTGTTCCACTGCGGCTGCCACCGCGGCTGCTGCCGCCTCTGCCGCAGCCACCGAGGTCCCTTTGAAAGGATTATTGGCACTGAACTCCCGCCATTTAGCACCGAGCACCGTCATCATTTTCGACATGGGGATTTTCGGATTCTTCTTGGCAATGAGCGGCCTGTTGGGGAAACAGAAACCAAAAGACTGGTCAGACTATTCCACAAGACGCACTCCAATAAACTGGAGGCAACTACTGAGAATTAACTGGCAGAAACAACTTGCATTTATGGAAGGATCGTTAACATAACAAAAATGTCTCAAGTTGCTTCAAGAAGAACTATCAAATAGGTGACACTGTGGCACAATGGTTAGCACTGCTGCCTCACAGCGCCAGGGACCTGGGTTCAAATCCCAGCTTGGGTCACTGTCTGTGTGGAGTTCTCCCCGTGTCTACATGGTATCCTCCAGGTGCTCTGGTTTGCTCCCACAGTTGAAAGACGTGCTGGTTAGGGTGCATTGGCCATGCTAAATTCTCCCTCAGTGTACCCGAACAGGTGCCGGAGTGTGGCAATTAGGGGGTTTTCACAGTAACTTCATTGCAGTGTTAATGTAAGCCTACTTGTGACACTAATAAATAAACAGATTTTGACATTAGAAAACTTAAGATGGTGTTAGGACAGGTGACAAAAGGATTACATAAAATTTGATGAATTCACAGCATAGATATAGGCCATTCAGCCCTCTGGTCCACGCTGCTGTTTATGCTCAACACAAGTTACCTCCCATCCTACTTCATCTAACCCCATATCCTTCTATTCCTTTCTCCCTCATTTGGTTATCTAATTTTGCCCTAAATACATCAACCCTAGAGATATCAATTACTCCTTGTGGGTTCCACATTCTCACCGTGGCGGTATTGTGCTAATATCACTTGATTAGCAATCCAGAGGCCCAGGTTAATGCTTCGCGGAAACGGGTTAAAATCGCATCACGGCAGCCAGTAGAATTAAAGTTCAATTAGTTCATAGGTTTGACTAATTAATAAATCTGGATTTGAAAACTAGTCTCAGTAATAGTGACACTGAAACCATCAATAATTGTTGCAAAAGCTCATCTGGCTTACTAATGTTCTTTAGGGAAGGAAATCTGCCATCCTTACTTATCTGGCCTACACCTGACTCCAGATCATAGCAAGTACCCTTTGAAATGGCCGAGCAAGTTATTCAATTGCATCAAAACACGACAGAAGAGTCATATCGGGTGGACTGCTACGGTTCAAGAAGGTGGCTCACAACCACCTACTCAAGGGCAATAAGGGAGGGTCAACAAATGCTGGCCTTGCCTGCGATGTCCACATCCCAGGAATGAATAAAAACAGTGTAAACAAAATCCTTCTAAATTGCCCAGCTTGGTCAAAGATTGGTTAAGAAGCACCTTAAAGGAGGAAAGTGGTAGAGGAGCAAGAAGGGTGGAGAGGTGGGAAGGAATTCCAGAGCTTCGGGCCTAGACAGCTGAAGGCATGGCTGCCAATTAAAGTTAAGGATGTGCAAGAGGCCTGAATTGGAAGAGTTATAGGGCTCCAAGGAGTTAGAGATAAGGAGGAAAGACTAAGCCATGGAGGGATTAGAATTCTAAAACCTAGCTACTGGTGGACCAGAAGCCAATGTAGGTCAGTAAGCACAGAGTAAATGCAACTTTGAGAGAGTTAACGTATGGACAGCAGAGATTTAGATGAGCTGGGGTTTATGGAGAGTGGATGGTTACTACCAGGACGACACTGGAATAGGCTGCAGGGAACAAAGGCATAGGTTAGGATTTCAATAAGACGACATTTTACCCACTCAAAACTCCTCTATTCCTGAAGGTGCTGCCAATTGCTGGGTTTAGAATCCACAGGTAACATTTAGTAGCTCACAACAAAATAGTTCAACTCCCTCCATAAACCCAAGAGATAGAGGGCTACTTGGCCAAGGGGATTATCACATACAAACCCAATCCTGGTTCATCAAAAGTCCACTGATAGTAATTTGGGGGTGGGGTGGGGAGGGGAGACGAGCAGAGATGTTTGAGATAGCAATCAGGGAGAAGGATTCTTGCTGATTTATGCCCGCCCTCCTGTAACCAAGGAAGTTAGAGTCTAACTGTAGAACTCCGCCCGTCACCCCAGCAATGCAGAGCAACAAAGAAACCATTCAGATCTTTGCATCTGAGCCATCATTCCATGAATAGATCACGGCTGATCTGCTCCTTACCTCCCATTTCACAGCCTTTGCTCATAGCCCTTGATACCTTTATCCAAAAAAAGACCACTCTCACATTGAAAGCTCCAACTGATCCCTGGCATTCACAACCTTCTGAGGGGGCAGAGTTTTAGATCCCAGATCAGTCATTGCCCCCACTTGGGATACTAAGTTTGGTATTTACTGTAAAATCTGTTACATCAGTGGAGCAGTGTGCATTTCTATCCTGGCTTTAATAAAATGTCCCATAGGAGTTGGAAAGATAAACAGGCACAGAGACAAACAAGGGCATAATAGGAGGGATGACAGATGGCTTGGCTATGGAGGTGAAGGTTTTAAAAAAGAATGGAATGGAACAACCAAGGGGTTTGGAATAGAAATGATACAACACCTCTGAAAGGCAGTGTGCCCCATATAATGAAAACCCGCTCCGTAAAAAACAATCTTGCTTCATGTATTTGTCAGAACACTTGTTTGTTTATTTTTTATGAGTCAAAAGTAAGGCTTACATTAACACTGCAAGGAAGTTACTGTGAAAATCTCCTAGTCGCCACACTCCGGCGACTGTTCGGGTCAATGCACCCAACCAGCACATCTTTTAGATTGTGGGAGGAAACTCGGGCACCCAGAAGAAAACCACGCAGACGCTAGGAGAACGTGCAAACTCCACACAGACAGTGGCCCAAGCCGGGAATTGAACCCAGGTCGCTGGAACTGTGAGGCAGCAGTGCTAACCACTGTGCCACCGTGAAAGAAGGGGCTTTGCCTTGGCCAGGGATCGAACCAAGGCCTCCCGCGTGGCAGGCGAGAATTCTACCACTGAACCACAATGCACACCAAAGTCAGTGAGTGACTTTTAAGTCTGTCAATTTGCTAATTGTCTTAAGGCCAGAGAGAGTGAAGACTAGATGGGTGAAGGTTCGGCTGCATATGGTGGAACAAAGGATGGAGAAAGGTTCAACAACTCAAACAAGCAGAAGAGACAAGAACTGTTTCCATTAGCAGCAGAAGGGTTGGTAACCAGAAAAGACATATTTAAGGTAATTGACAAAAGACCCAGAGGCAAAATTTTCACAGTAACTTCATTGCAGTGTTAATGTAAGCCCACTGGTGACATTAATAAATAAATTATAAACTTTAACAGGAGGATATTATTTTGTTAAAAACAGCAGGCTGTTGCTGTCTGGACACTGCCTAAAACGATGGTTGAATCAGATTCCATGGAAATATTCTAAAAAGAACTGAATAGAAACCAGAAGCGAAAAAGTTACAGGTCTAGGGTGGCATTTGACACAGCGATTAGCACTGCTGCCTCACAGCGCCAGGGACCAAGGTTCAATTCTAGCCTTGGGTCACTGTCTGTGTGGAGTTTGCACATTCTCCCCGTATCTGCATGGATTGCCTCCGAGGGCTCCGGTTTCCTCCCACAGTCCAAAGTTGTGCGGCATGGCCAATTAACCTAAATTGCTCCTTAGTTTCAGGGGAACTAGTAAATAGGTAGGGTTATGGGGATAGGGCCTGGGTGGGATTGTGGTCGGTGCAGACTCAATGGCCTCCTTCTGCACTGTCGGGATTCTATTCAGAAAGAGCCAGCACAAGGGCCATGGACCAAATGGCCTCCTTCTGCACTGTATCATTGTGAGATTCTTAGAAAATCGTAATGTTAGGTAGCTCACATCCCCATTTTCCGCACACAAGACAACACATTAAGGGAAATCAATACACTGTAATTCACAGTGTTTACATTTAGAATTGGTGTTGAATTTGTTGCTGCCAGCAAGACATTAACCAATGTTTGAGCGCAAAGGATGCCTGACATTCCCATTAAGACACTTTGAAGAAAATGCAATAGTCTCAAACTGGACACACTTATCGAATTAATGAACGGTTGGTCCTGCTAGTAATCGCCATTAACACATTTAGTGAACATTTCACTGTGCTCGAATCACAATGCATGCCACATGGGACCAAACATTAGCAGGCATCTATTTCGATTCCATGAGTCGAATACTGCAAATGGAACTTGGGAGTGTAAACAGATCAAGGCTCGGAAGCCTGGATTGAACAGTGTTTGGGCGTTTATTCTGGTGTGATAAAGCTTTGCCCTGTTCCGTTCAGAGTAGTGCAAATTTGCATGGAAAGTGTGGGCAAAAAACGATAAGAGTAAGTGAATATAACGAACAGCAAAAAACAAACTGAATATAATCTTTAAAAAAAGGAGAGGCAAGGCGCTCTTGAACAATTATTCCATCAATATGTACCTCAGGAACTGGCTGAAGGTTTTGTAGTTGGTCAAGGTGTGGTAATCCTCCTCTGTGAACTCGTAATCCACATCCTCCAAACCCCAGTCATCCATTAAGTATGTGGAGGACTTCTGCTCCTGAAGAACATGGGATAAAAGAGTGAAACGGATTGTGACCAAGGGATCTGAACTATCCTCGAAATATTCTGCCTCAGCACCCCAGAATCGAGGAACTCCTCAGCTCCCCATTCTTCCTCCAATTTCAAGGTTTTTTCAAAACCTTTAGGGGCTAGCTAAGAACAACACGACGCCTTTCAATAGATATTTTACAGGCTTCCAAATTCAACATTACATTCAGCAGCTTCAGGCCACAACCTTTGCTGTTATTTTGTCATGTGAGTGTACCTTTAAGGAAGTTTTTTTTCAAAAATCATGCAGCTTACAGCTTCAGCGATGTCATTGGGGTGGAGCTAAACTGCGGCAGTCAGATAATAGGGGCTTTTTCCTTTGTCCTCTCAGTTTCATTTGTGGCAGTCAGGTCCTAGGGATTTTTTCCTTTCTGCTTTCAGTTTCGTTTTGGGCAGTGTGTTTTGAAGCAGCTTTAGCAGCAAGCTAAGAGGCAGTCTCTCTCCCTGTTCTTCTCTTTAAGAAGCTGTGTTTTGGGAAAGAGATTCGATTACAACCTCTTCCAAATTTCTTCACCAGGGATTTCAGCATTCAACCCAGGAGGCTGGATTCCTGTAACAAGTGGACATTAGCCTATGCTGTACTGTGCTTATTTGGAGGGTTTGGTGTTGGCTTTGGTTGGAACACACAGATATTCCTTAAGAGTTATACATTATCGGGGTTGCTGTGCTTCTAGTTTGTAATTGTTAGAAGTTCTTGCTAATTGTCTTACTATACATGTTAACAACATTCTTAATTAAACTTTGTTTTTGATAAAAGCTCCTCGTGGGTCAGTTGGCTCACACCTGAAGTGAAAGCGCTCATGCTCATCCTAGCCAAATTCAACGTAAAACATGACAGGTCAGGCGAGCTTCATAGAACACCTTGAAGTATCCGACCTGAATTGTAACAATTTTCTCAGAAAGCATCGACTGGTATGGTTATGCTGCCGCAATTTACAACTGCTTTGAACTCAGCTTTCATTTGCTTGTCTCGTTATGCTTTTGCACTGCACCATCATCTCTTTAGTCATTTGATCATTCCTGCCTTCTACCCTATCACAGATCTTCCCTTTTGTTCTTCACACTACCCCCACTTCCGCTCTTGCTTAAAACCGGTCACATCTTTTAAACTTTCTCCAGTTCTGACGAAAGTCAACAACCTTAAAAACATTCTCCCTGCTCCTCTCTCCATAGGTGTAGCCTGGCCTGCTGAGTATTTCCAACATCTTCCGCTTTTATTTTCCCACCCTTGCCAAACTTTAGTGGTGTTTAATCACTAAAAACAAAAATCGCACAGGTTCACTGAAATCCTGATGGCCCATAAAGTTCCTCCAGGTGTCGCAAGATGGCATGACGTCTTTTCCTAACAAATTAGCTCTCTCCAAAGATTTGCGGGTTAGGTGGATTGGCCATGTTAAATTGGCTCTTAATGTCCGAGGGGAGGGGGGGGGGGGGGGGGGTGGAGTGGAATGTGTTAGCAGGGTAAATACATGGGGTCACGGGGATAGGCCTGGTTGGGATTGTTGTCAGTACAGGTTCAATGGGCCGAAAGGCTACCTTCTGTGCTGGAGGGATTTTATGATTCTACTTGAGGTGCAAACAGGCAGGCACTCTAACACTTGACTAAACGTTCAGCCCTGTCTTCACTCTGAACTATGACAGTGAGTAACAGCTGGCTACAGGACCCCAGGGACACCAGAACCCAACCCAACTCTGTCCTGACCCAAAACCCACATACATGCACTTTCAGAGAAGGTTTGTTCAATAGGCAGATACGAAAGGGGCTTTTAGATAAGCACATGAATATGCAGGGAATAGAGTAATATGGACCAAGGGCAGGCAGAAGGGATTAGTTTAATTTGGTGTCAAGTTCAGCACAATATCTTGGGCCAAAGGGCCTGTTCCTGTGCTATACGGTTCTATGCTCTAAGCCAATGAAAAGAAAAAGGCTTGCATTTATTTAGCACCTTTCATAAACTCAGAGTCCAAAAGTGCTTTACAGCCAATGAAATAGCTCTGACACGCCATCACTGTCATAACATAAGAACGCAACGTAATAAGCACCGGAGTAGGTCATTCGACAACATTATGACCAGTCTCAACTCCACCCACCCCACACTATCCCCAGAATTCATAAATTCCCCTAGTACCCAAAAATCTATCGATCGGTCTTGAACAAAGAACAATACAGCACAGGAACAGGCCCTTCGGCCCTCCAAGCCCGCGCCGCTCCCCGGTCCAGGATTGAATCCTGAATCCAGGATCCCCGCCCAATTTTCCAGCCTATCTACATACCAATATCCTATCCACCGAGCTGTCCCTCACAGCTACGATGCTTTGTTCATCACAACCTATTAACTCACCCCCACCCCCCCATTCCAGACCATGTGAACATCAACAGCTCCATGGGATAGAGAATCCCAAAGGTTTACAACCCTCAGAGTTCCACACCTTAGTCCAAAATGGCTGACATCTTACTTTGAGACCGTCATCCTGGGTTTTATATTCTTCATCCAGGAAAACATCTCAGAATCTACTAGTCAAGCCCCTTAAAATAAATGTTATATTTTTCAGTTACATCACCTCTCATTTTTCTAAACTTCAGGGAATATAGGCTTAGTTTACTTGACCTTTCCTCAGAAGACAATCCTCTTGATTCTACGAAACAGTCTAGTGCATTCCCTTTAGAGCAAATAGGCACTTTCTTAGGTAAGGAGACCTCACCAGTGCCCTGTATAATTGTAAGCTTTATTCATATGCTTCAATCCATTTGCAACAAATGCTAAATACCATTTGCAACATAGATTTAACAAAGATTTTAAAATTATCTTTGTTTTCAAATTTCTTCCACCTTTTTCCGCCTGGAAAAAGATACAAAAGTCTGAGGTCACGTGCCAATATACTCAAGAACAGCTTCTTCCCTGCTGCCATCAGACTTTTGAATGGACCTACCTTATATTAAGTTGATCTTTCACTACACCCTAGCTATGCCAGTAACACTACATTCTGCACCTTATCCTTTACTTCTCTCCTATGTATTCTATGAACAGTATGTTTTTGTTTGCATAGCGCGCAAGAAACAATATTTTTCACTGTATCCCAATACATGCGGCAATAATGAATCAAATCTCTCCATGGCCTCACCCCTCTCCATCTTCTCTGAGATACCCTGCATTCAATCAATTGAGGATCTTGAGAAAGCAGATTTTAATCTGTCTCTCACTGGTGGCCATTTCAGCTACCTAGGCTCTAAGGTTTTGGGATTTCTTCCCTAAACCTCTCTACCTTATAGACAACAAAGGGCAGATGCAGGTAAGATGTTTTCCTTGGTTGGGGTGTCTAGGACCAGGGGGTACAATTTCAAAATAAGGGGGAATGCCACTTAGGACTGAGAGAAGGAGAAATTTCTTTGCACAGAAGATTGTGAATCTTTGGAATTCTCTACCCCAGAGGGCTGTGGAAGATAGAGATTGATATCTTGATTAACAATTACGTAAGAGGTTACACGGATAGTGTAAAAAGCATTGAAGTGCCAGCCATGATCGTATTGAATGACAGAATAGGCTCGATGGGCTGAACAGCCTACTCCTGTTCCTATGCTCCTACCTCTCTCTCCTCTAACAAGAGGTTTCTTAAAATCTACCTCTTTGAACAAGCAATTGGTCACCTGTCCTAATATCTTATCATAGGATCCCTACGGTGCAGAAGGAGGTCTTTTGGCCCATCAAGTCTACACTGACTCTGAAAGAGCATCTTACCCAGTCCCACCCCCTGCCCTATCCCCATAACCTCATGCATTTACCCCGCTAATCCCCCTAAAGCTACACATTTTTGGACTGTGGGAGAAAACCAATGCAAGCACGGGGAGAACATGCAAACTCCACCCAAGGCCGCAACTGAACCCAGGTCCCTAATGCGGTGAGGTAGCAGTGCTAACCACTGTGCTAATGTGCCACCCTGTACATAGCTCAGTGTCAAACTTTGTTTGATAAAACTCACGTAAAGTGACTTAGGGCATTTTACTACATTAAATGTGTCAGATAATTGCAAGTTGTTCCTGTAGGAAATACAAGACTACTTTCACATAGTAAGATCCCACAAACAGCATTGTGATAACAACCAGATAATCTGCTTTTAGTGATCTGGGTTGAAGAACAAATGTTGAACCAGGATCTCTGTTTAGGTGCATCGACCCGAACAGGCGCGGGAATGTGGTGACTAGGGAAATTTCACAGTAACTTCATTGCAGTGTTGATGCAAGCCTTACTTGTGACTAATAAATAAACTTAACTGAAATCCACCCCCATCCCTTACCGACTCATTAATCCAGGGGTACTGAGGCCTACTTTAGATTCTCAAGCACTGTCCTGAATTTCCAAGGCAGATACAGTTCCACAGCCAGGAACAAGTTAGATGGGGAAATACCCAAAATGTTAGGCAGCAGATTTTGCCAGTTTGACTGGACTCCCAAAAACAGTCACTGAATCATCATCAGTACCAAAGTCCATCAGTCACTGCACTTAGCTCTTGATGTCAAACATAGAAGATAGGAGCAGGAGTAGGCTATTTGGCCCTTCAAGCCTGCTCCGCCATTCATTACAATCGTGGCTGATCATCCAACTCAATGGCCTAATCCCACCTTCCCCCCCACACCATCTCCCTTTCAACCCAAGAGCTATATCTAACTCCTTTTTGAAAATATAAAATGTTTTGGCCTCAACTGTGGTAGCGAATTCCACAAGCTTATCACTCACTCCCTGGGTGAAGAAATCTCTCCTCATCACAGTCCTAAAAGATTTACCCCATATCCCCAGACTAGGACCCCTGGTTTTGGACACCTACACCATCAGGAACATCCTTCCTGCATCTACCCTGTCTAGTCCTGTAAGAGTTTTATAGATTTCTCCGAGATCCCCCCTCATTCTTCGGAACACTAGCAAATATAATCCTAACCATCTCTCCTCATCAGTCCTGCTATCCCAGGAAACAGTCTGGTAAATCTTCTCTGCACTCCCTCTAGAGCAAGAACATCCTTCCTTTGAAGGCCAACATATCATTTGCCTTTTTTACTGCCGGCTACATCTGCGTGCTTACCTTCAGCAACTGGTATACGAGGACCTAGGTCTTGTTTCACACTCCCTTCTCTCAATTTACAGCCAAATAATAATCTGCCTTCTTGTTTTTGCTACTAAAGTGGATAACCTTAACACATTATGCTGCATCTGCCAATCACTTGCCCACTCACTCAGCTTGTCTAAATCATACTGAAGCATCTCTGCATCCTTCTCACAGCTCATGTGCCCAGACAACTGTGTCATCTGTGTCAATCTGGAGATACTGCATTTAGTTCCCTCATCTAAATCGTTAATATGTATGAGTAGCTGGGGGTCCTAGAACTAATCCCTACGGTACCCCACTAGTCACTGCCTGCCATTTGGGAAAAAATATTCCACTACTCTTTGATTCCTGTCTGCTAACCAGTTTTCTATCCATTTCAATACACTGTCCCCAATCCCATGGACTTTAATTTTACATATCAATCCCTTAAATGGGATTTTTGTCGAATGTCTTCCGAAAATCCAAATAAACCACATCCACTGCCTCTCTCTTATCAATTCTACTAAATTACATCCTTGAAGTATTCCTGTAGATTTGCCAAGTATGATTTCCCTTTCGTAAAGCCATGCTGACTCTTTCTGATTCTGCCACTGTTTTCCAAGTGCTCCACTATAGAATCCTTGATATTGGACTCAAGAATTTTCCCCACTACCGACATCAAGTGCAATCAGGCAACACTACTTCCTCCAAGGGGCCGATCTTAAAGAACTAGTAATAGAGAAGGGGCTTACTTTGATGCACCAATAGGCATAAGTGCCCTTTCAGGCACTGCTGATGTCAGGAGGAAACGTATGGTCCATCAGACTAAGAGCTCAACATAAGCAACAAACCCAACAAAAGCATCGGGAACCTTCTCAACTAAATAACAATGCTGTTATGTGTCTAAAAGATTCTCTGCACCCTGAAGTGCCCAATGGTCCAAGAAGGCATCAAGTGCACCACAAATATTCTTTGTTTCCTTGCCAGGACCAGCTGAGCGGGGAGTAGCAGTAAGGATCAAAAACGGCAGGTTCGTCTTGTCTATAATCAGGTTTCATTGAATGCATTATGTCACAAATCAGTTTAAAGTTTATTAGTGTCACAAGTAGGCTTACAGTAACACTGCAATGAGGCTACTGTGAAAATCCCGTAGTCGCCACACTCCAGCACCTGTTTGGATACACTGAGGGAGAATTTAGCATGACCAACACGTCTTTCAGACTGTGAGATCACCCAGAGGAAAGCCACACAGACACGGGAAGGACGTGCAGACTCCGCATAGACAGCGACCCAAGCCGGGTCCCTGGCGCTGTGAGACAGCAGTGCTAACGACTGTGCCAACATCCAAGAGTTAAGAGAGGTCTGAACAGATCTCCCTGCTGTGCCATTGTCACATGACCTCACTAATGCCAAATGTTGCTGACCACCTCATTTACATTTAACCACTTCAGGAATTGACAGCCACAGAACGTAGCCCAAGGTAAAAGAGAGAGAGTCTCCTGGCCAGCCAGAACCATGTGGGAGCTGCAATGTAACAGCCTCCTCACACTAAAAGACTTCATGCACAGGCTCTACTCCTCACTTAGAGAGGCTACCAATCAATTTTAAAAAGTAACATTTAAACATGAACTACTCAATCGGATTTTAATTTTTTGTGGTCTCGTGTTGCCACTGAAATAATTACCCACCCACCCAAGGGACATAATTTACTGGATGCCTTTTACAAACAACCACCTGCATTTATATACCCCCCCCCCCCCCCTCACCCCGCAAGCTCTGCAGTACTGAGAGGTGACATCTTTCATTTGGGGCTTTAATCTGTGGTCCATCAGCCCTCTCAAGTGGACTCCCGATCACTATTCTGAAGAACAGTGGTGGGCGGGTTTCTCCCCAGCAGATTCCTGCCGATAATTATCCCTCAGCCAATGTCATTAAATTATCTGGTCATTTATTTCATTGCCGTCTGTGAAATATGTGTAAATCAGCTGTTGCTGCATTGTAGCAGCGATGCTACTTCAAAAGTGCTTTAGAATCATTGAATCTTACAGTGCAGAACCCACCTAGGCCCTATCCCCATACATTTACCCTAGCTAGTGCCCCTGACCCCAAGGGGCAATTTTGCATGGCCAATCCACCTAACCCGTATATCCTTCGGACTATGGGAGGAAACCGGTGAACCCGGAGGAAACCCACAGAGACTCGGGGAGAACATGCAAACTTCACACCGACAGTGACCCAAGCTGGGAATCGGACCCAGGTTCCTGGCGCTGTGAGGCAGCAGTGCTAACCACTGTCACCGTGCCGCTTGACTGTAAAGCACTTTGGGACATCCTGAGGTCACAAAAGGCACTATCAAAGTGCAAGGCTTCCTCTTCTTTCAAGTCCAGGCAGTGGCTGATCGGCAAATAACTCAAAGGGCTTAACAGCTAAGCTTGAAATTGTTCTCAGCCAAAGACCATTCTCCCATCTCTCTTTGGCAGACACCTGCTTCTTAAAAATCTGAATTGCCACAGCTTCTGTAACAAAAATGTGGTTCCCAACCCTGGACCATTCGGAACAATACCCTCAATAAATAAAAGTTACAACATGGAAACAGACCATTCAACCCAAACGGTCTGTATTAGCTTTTACCCTCCAAACAAACATGTGGGTAAACTGTCCTGTTTTCAGATCCTTTCATCCTTTATCCAATCTGATCTCAAATACTGACACGGAGGAGACAGGAATCGGGGTAAGCTCCTCAGCCCCTCAATTGCGCCTGAGGGAGTTTTACCATTCTCAAAACAAATTACCTTTTCTTCTTCATTCATTCATGGGATATGGACATGTGTTGCCCATCCCTAAATGCCCCTCAACTGGTTTGCAAGGCCATTTCAGAGGGTATCTATGAGTCACCCACATTGCTTTAGGTCTGCATCCTTACCTGGTCTGGCCTACATGTGGTTAAGGATGGCAGACTTCCTTCCCTAAAGGACATTAGTGAATCAGATGGTTTTTAGGACAATCAATGATGGTTTCATGTTCCATTACTGAGACTGGCTTTAAATTCCAGATTTATTAACAGAATTCAAATTCCAGCAGCTGCCATGTTGGGATTTGAACACCTGTCCCCAGAGCATTACCTGGGTTTCAGGATTATTAGTGCAGAAACATCACCACTAAGCCACCATCTTCCCCTTGTATCCATTGGTCCCTGTTTTTGACCCCCTTACCTACTAGAAGTAGTCTGACTCTACCTGCCCTGTCCCATCCTTTAAAAACTGTAAGCACTTCTATATGTCAACCTGTAATCTCTGGTATTCTAACAAAAATTATCCAACTCTTTCTGTCTTTCTTGATATTTGTACTTCCTCACACCAGGTAACACCCGAATGAATCAGCAATAATCTGCTCACAGACACACAGTTTGGGTTCTGCCAGGGTCACTCAGCTCTTGACCTCCATTATAGCCTTGGTTCAAACATGGACAAAAGAGATTAGACGAGTGTGACTACCCTTGACATCAAGGCAGTGCTTGACCAAGTGCGGCATCAAACAGCCCTAGCAAAACTGAAGTCAGTGGGAATCAGGAGGAAAACTCCCCATTGGAGACATATCTGACACAAAGGAAGATGGTTGTGGTGGTTGGAGGTCAATCACCTCAATTTCAGGACTTCACTGAAGTAGTTCCTCAAGTTAGTGTCCATCACATCCAGCTGCTTCATCAATGACTTCCTTCCATCAAAAGGTCAGAAGTGGGAATAATCGCCGATGACTGCACAATGTTCAGCACCATTCGCAAGTCCTCAAATACTGAAGCAGACCATGTCCAAATGCAGCAAGATCTGGACAATCCAGACTTGGGCTGATGAGCAACATTCACACCACACAACTGCCAGACAATGACACCCAACAAGACAGAACTAACCATCACCCCTTGACCTTCAAATCCATTACAAAGAACAAAGAAAATTACAGCACAGGAACAGGCCCTCAGGCCTTCCAAGCCTGCACCGACCATGCTGCCCGACTGAACTAAAACCTCTGACCATTCCGGGGACCATATCCCTCTATTCCCATCCTATTTGTCAAGACGCCTCTTAAAACTCACTATCGTATCTGGTTCCACTACCTCCCCCAGCAGCGAGTTCCAGGCACCCTCTGTAAAAAATCTGCCTCGTACATCTCCTTTAAACCTTGCCCCTCGCACCTTAAATCTATGCCCCCTGGTAATTGACTCTTCCACCCTGGGAAAAAGCTTCTGACTATCCACTCTGTCCACGCCCCTCATAACCTTGTAGACTTCCATCAGGTCTCCCCTCAACCTCTGTCATTTCAGTGAGAACAAACCAAGTTTCTCCAACCTCTCCTCATAGCTAATGCCCTCCATACCAGGCAACATCCTGGTAAATCTTTTCTGTATCCTCTCCAAAGCCTCCACATCCTTCTGGTAGTGTGGCGACCAGAATTGAACACTATATTCCAAGTGCGGCCTAACTAAGGTTCTATAAATCTACAACATGACTTGCCAATTTTTAAACTCAATGCCTCATTGCTGAATTCTCCATTCACATCATCCTGGGTGTTACCATTGATCAGAAACTCAACTGGACTAGCCATATAAATACTGCGACTACAAGAGCAGGTCTAAGGATAGAAATCCTGCGGTCAGTAACTCACCTGCTGACTGTCCAAAGCCTGTCCACCATCTACAAGGCACAAGTCAGGCGCATGACAGAATACCCTCCCCTTGCCTGAATGGGTGCAGTTCCAACAATACTCAACAGCTTGCCACCATTCAGGACAAAGCAGCCCATATGATTGGCACCCCACCCACAAACATTCACTTTCTCTGAAGCATGGTGACAGCAGTGAGTACCATCTACAAGTTACACTGCAGGAACTCACTTAGATAGCATCTTTTAAACTCATAACCACCATCAAGGACAAGGGCAGCAGATACTTGGGAAGACCACCAAGTTCCCCTCCAAACCATTACCACCCTGACTTGGAAAGATATTGCCATTCTTTCACTGTCACTGGATCAAAATCCTGGAACTCCCTCCCTAACAGCACTGTGGGTGCACCTACATCACATGGACTGCAGCAGTTCAAGAAGGTTGTTCACCACCACCTTCCCAAGGGAAATTAGGGATGGACAATAAATGTTGGCCTAGCCAGCAACACCCACATCCTATGAATGAATAAATAAAATGTCTCTCTGAAGCCTTGGTATCCTTCTCTGTGCAATCAGGCTACCCATCCACTATCTAGTTTTCCAGGTTGTATTCTCGTCATAAACTCCACTCGCCTCACCAGCCACTCACCGAAATAGAGCAGGTAAAACCTTGGTGTCCTGTTTTAAGAGCTCGGCTGCATATTCCAATCTTACCCATTACCAAGGCAGCTGGCTTCCATAGCATCTCTTCCCTCAATGAACAACATACCTATAAAGCACCTTTAACAAAGAAACTTCCTCAGCTGTTTCCCAAGAATATTATAGAATATAGTGCAACACCGAGCCACATAGGGAAGTACTTGGTCAGATGATCTAAAGCTTGGTCAGGGGGAGCACAGGGTCGATTGGGGAATGAACAGGGCCTGCTGTGGGTTACGACACAGACAGTAGAGTTTTGGATTGTCTCGAGTTTACAGAAGGCAGAATGTGGAAGACTAGCCTGGAGTGAGTTGGAATGGTCAAGTCTAAAGGTAACAAAGGCGTGAATGAGGGTCTCAGCCACAGATGAGCTGAGACAGGGGAAGATGCGGGTGATGTTACTGAGGTGGAAATAAGCAGTCACGGTGCCAAATTTGATCCCAGGGTGAGCTTTTGACCTTCATATTCATGCCACCACTAAGGTTAGCAACAGCCTGGCACAATCTCAGACAGTTGGCAGGCAGAGGGATGGAGCAGGTATGAAGAGAATGGAGTTTGGGGCAGGGACTGAAAACAATGTCTTCAGTCTTCCCAATATTTAATTGGAGGAAACTTCTGCTCACCCAGTACTGAACGCTGGTTAAACAGCTTGATAACTCAGCAACAGCGAAGGAGTTGAGGGAGGTGATTGCGATGTAGAACTGGTTGTCATCAGCGTACTTGTAAAACTAACTCTGTGCTTTCAGATGGTGTGGTCGAGGAGCAGCACGTAGATGAGAAAAACATCCCCGTTGTCAGATACCCATAACCAGTTTTGCTGCCTCTGGAGTTTTTTCTCCAGTGGTCTCCTTGGTAACCTCCATAAACTCTGACTTCGCTACATCCTATCCCAGTCAGCCGTGGCTGCATTACAACAATGACCACATTTCAAAAGTGCTTCATTGGCTGGGAAAGTGCTTGAGATGTCCATTGGTAATGAAAAAGGGCTATCCTTTCACTAAGCCCTGCTCACTTATCATTCCTATCTTTGCTGCTCCACACTAATATTCTGTCCCCCAACACCTGAAATTTGAAATCACCATCCTCACCAACAAACCCACAGCCTTGAATCAGCCTAACTCAGCAACCTCCTCCAGTTATATATCCTCTCCTGCAGCCTCCAGCCCCTTAGATCCTCTCTGTAATACCTTCTCTTCACCCCATGGCAGAACCTTCAATCACTCAGTGCCAATGTCTGGAACTAAACACAGAATCCCTACAGTGCAGACAGAGGCCATTTGGCCCATCGAGTTTGCACCGACCACAATCCCACCCAACCCCTATCCCGTAACCCCACTTATTTACCCTGCCAGTCCACCTGACAGAGTCAATTTAACATGGCCAATCAACCTAACCCGCTCATCTTTGGACTCTCAAATGTGGAAACTCTCTCCACTTCTCCAACCATCTTTAAAAAATCTTTAGATGAATCATCTTTGCTTCCAGGTTTTCAGTCAATTTGACTTCCCGACTATGACTCTCAGTCCATTCCTCCAGCTCTCTGATCATTTTACTTATTTCTTCCCCATTTGTAAACCCACGTTTCTTATATCAAAAGTTGCCATAAAAATGCTTGTCATCATTAGCACAAAACTTCCAATTACCCCAGCCTCGCGACAATCCCTCTCCATCCGTCAACTACCCCAGCATCACTATAATCTCGCATTACCCCCACCTCAATTTCTCGCTGCCCCCACCTCAATCTCACATTAGACCCCCCCCAACCTCAGTCTCGCATTACTCTCCCAACCTCAATCTCACGTTACCCCCCCAACCTCAATCTCGCGTTACCCCCACCAACCTCAGTCTCGCGTTACACCCCCCCCCAACCTCAATCTCGCGTTACACCCCTCCCCAACCTCAATCTCTCGCTACCTCCCCCTCATCTCAATATGGCTATAATCCCCTCTTTTCCACAAATGCCTCAGCATTGCTATAATCTCTCTTATTCTTTTTCTCATTCAGATCAATATGGCCATGGTTCTCCTCCACGTTACCTCTTTCTTTCTCTTCTTCATTTTGGGAGTCTTGTTCTCTTTCTGTTTCCGTGGTTTCCTTTTTTTCTTCACTTTGGCTGGCTCTTCTTCAGAAAACATTGCTTCGCGACCTTCCTCTTCCTCCTCCTCCTCCTCCTCTTCTTCCTCCTCCTCCTCTGTGGAAATCAAGAAAGACTTTCAGAGTTTAACCAAGGACTAACTCCATCAGACTAGAGGACATCCAAACTCCCCATCAGAAAAAACATTAAAATAAAATGTAATTGGAGGATGAGGACGTGCATACATCAGCTACCGGTTAGCTGTAGGCTTCTGCTGTTCACTAAGTAAAGAAACAACAGTAAAGAAAACTATCAAAACTGAAGCATTTGTGTCCATGCTGGATTGAATTATTAGTTTTTTTCTTGCTTATCAAACAATAACTTGCATTTATATAGCACCTTTATGGAAGTAAAATGTCCCAAGGAGTTTTACAGGAGTGATATTTAATAAAATTTGACTATGCAACACATAAGGAGATATGAAAAGTTTGTCAGAGGTACAAAAACATGCATAGTACAGAAACCAGCTAGTCTGTGTCAATGATTATGATCCACACAAACTTCTTCCCACACTTCATTTAATTTTCCAAGCGCATTGTTACAAATGCTTGACTTTACAAAACAGTTACGTTTGAAAACATCTCCTTTAATTTAAGGTGAAACAGAATGCTCTGGAGAGGGGGAATGGTGATCATACTGAACCTCTGTCTGGAGACAGGCCCACGTGATCTGGTTGTCATGGGGAAAGAAACCCAAGCCACTTGAAAAGCAAGTGACAGTTTTCACATCTTGACACAGAAAAAGGTGCAGTTACTTTGAGAGACAAATATAGAGAAACATTAAAAGAGACAGATAACTACTACTGCACGGAAAAACAACAGCAACTGCTGTGAAGAGCAGGGCGAGCTGCTTTTGTGTTAACAACAATGTAGAATCGTTGTAAAATTGGTTTCTATTCAAAAGGGAGAGAACAGGACTGACATGATTCGGAGACTTAAGGCACAAGTAGTCATCGACCAGGGCCTGGTTGGTGAAAGTTGATTCTAGAATATTCAGACTGATCGGAACGATTTTCAAAGGACACTAGAAGATGTGTGTTAGCTGGGCAGAGAGAAGTGAGATTGTTGCAAAGTTGGGATTAAATCTTTTATTACTATACTCTGCCAGAAGTAAGGTGTAAAATAAAAACATTTTGTACAGCATATTTTGATTGTGTTAATTTGTTGGTGCATTAGATTTCTGTTAAGTAACGTTTAATCCACGTTGACTTTAGTTTGTTTGTTACAGTAAAAATCTCAAAACATGAAATCTTGTCCTTCAGTCATTTCCATTGGCTGCCGGGATAAATCCATTTTTTTTTCCAATTAGCAGTAGGGTTGTAACAATATTCTTTTATTCTTTTCTCTCTCGTGCTGACCTGGCTTCCACTTAGGGAGGTAGGTCTTAAAGTACCATTCGTTAGTTTGGTGTATTAGTTGTCTGTTAAGTTGTTTTTTTATTCATTGAATGGGATGTGGGCGTCACTTGGCCGGGCCAGCATTTATTGCCTATCCCTTCCTGCCCTCCATTTCAGAGGGCATTTGAGAGTCAACCACATTACTGTGACTTTGGAGTCACACGTAGGTCAGACCAGGTAAGGACACCAGGTTTCCTTCCCTAAAGGGCATCAGTGAACTCGATGACAATCGACAATGGTTTCACGGTCATCATTAGACTTTTAATTCCAGATTTTTATTGAATTCAAATACCACCATTTGCCATGGTGGGATTTGAACCTGGATCCCCAGATCTTGCCCGGGGTCTCTGGATTACTAATCCAGTGACAGTACCACTACACCACCGTTTCCCTCATTTAAACCAAGGTATTAAAGGAGATGGAGATGTGGCGAGGGCTAGGGAGGCATTTCCAGATCTTATGGGCTTGGCAGCTGAAAGCAAGGTGGTCCAAACAAAATCTGGCAGAAGGCCAGGGTGGAGGGACCCCGGAGTGTTATAGGGCTGGATGAGTGCAAAATCAGAGACAGTTGTATATCCTGCCCAGCCTCACACACGAAGAATTGCAAGAAAAAAGAAATTGCAGCAGAAAGGTTTTATTTTTCTTGGAAGAATTATAATTGATCACCTCAAACACCATAGGAAGTGTTAGCTGGATTTACCAACTAATCAAATATCTTGGTATCACCAGAGTTAATAATTAAATAATGTTCCTCCAAATCACTTGGGAAAAGTGCGGAACCCAATAGATTCTTGCGAAACTCCGTTAATCATTGGTCCCAGACAGAACCTTTCCTGCCTGACCAAGACAGTTGTCCAGCTTATTTAGCTGCCATTAATCACCTGGAATCATAGCATCCCTACAGTGCAGGAAGCCATTCGGTCCATCAAGCCTGCACCGACAACAATCCCACCCAGATCCTATCCCTGTAGCCCCACATATTTACCCTGCTAGTCCCCCTGTCACTAAGGGACAATTTAGCATGGCCAATCCACCTAACTTGCACAGCTTTGCATGTGGGGGGAAATCGGAGCACCCGGAGGAAGCCCACGCAGACACGGGGAGAACGTACAGACTTCACGCAGAGAGTGACCCAAGGCCGGAATTGAACCCAGGTCCCTGGAGCTGTGAGGCAGCAGTGCTAAACCATTGTGCCACCGTGCCACTCCTGTGTCTTAATCTTCATTAAAAACTTCTAATGTCTTTGGCTGATCGAAGCAAATAATGTCACCTGCTTAGCCCTCAAGCACAAGTTGGTTATGCCTCAAAGGACCAGAGCATTGAGTGAGTGAATGCCCGTTCAGCAGTCACGGGCATTCAGCCTTGGATCTTCAGGTAAGCGTTCTCCAAGGCGGCCTTCACGACACACGACAGTGCAGAGTCGCTGAGCAGAAACTGATAGCCAAGTTCCGCACACAAGGACGGCCTAAACCGGGATGTTGGATTTATGTCACATTATCAGTAGCCCCCACAGCTTGCCTCCTGGGCTTGCAGAATCTCACTAGCTGTTCTGTCTGGAGACAATACACATTTCTTTAACCTGTGTTTAATGTTCCCTCCACCCACATTGTCTGTACCTTTAAGACCTGGCTGGCTGTAGGATTCGCATTCTAATCAGTATTCTGCAACTTGATTTTGTCTGTTTGCACTGTTTGAGAGCACATTTTCACTCCATCTGACGAAGAAGCAGTGCTCCGAAAGCTTATGGTATTTGCTACCAAATAAACCTGTTGGACTTTAACCTGGTGTTGTGAGACATCTTACAATGCAATCTGGCCAGAGACTGGCTGATCCCTTACAGGCCTAGGATCAACTCAGGACCCTACTGGTCTCTACAGCTCAATATACCATACGTCCCTAACCCACTGAGTAAACCAGAAGACCTTATTTCCGTGTTTCATCATCGAGTTGTTAAATCAAAGCCCCACCCGAGCTCTCAGGTGGACGCAAGAGATCCCACAACACTATTTTCAAGAGTAGGAAAGCTTCTCTGGCGTCCTGGCCAATATTTATCCCTTAACCAACATCACAAAAAGGGGTGGCACAGTGGTTATCACTGCTGCCTCACAGTGCCAGGGGCCCAGGTTCTCAATTCTAGCCTTGGATGACTGTGTGGAATTTGCACGTTCTCCCTGTGTCTGCATGGGTTTCCTCCGGGTGCTCCAGTTTCCCCTCTTAGTCCAAAGATGTGCAAGTTAGGTGGGTTGGCCATTGTCTCTTAACATTACAAGGTGTGTAGGTTAGATTGATTAACCATGGTAAATGCATAGAATTATGGGGATGGAGTGGGGCCCATAATAATTATTTAATTAACAACTGTCAAGAGAGTTGGTGCAGACTCGATGGGCTGAATGGCCTCCTTCTGCACTGTTTTCTATGAAAAACAGTTTATCTGGTCAATATCACATTGTTGTTTGTGGGAGCTTGCTGTATGAAAGTTGGCTGCCACAATTCTGACATTGCAACAGTGATTACATTTCAAGTGCATTTAGTGGACTGCAAAGCTTTTGGGGACACCTTGAGGACATGAAAGGCAGGAAAGAAATACAAATCTACCTTCCCTCAAAAAAAGCCCAATATACAAACACAGACCATAACCTAATCTAATCAGAGAGAGAAGCTATCCCAAATACTGTACTAAACATTCAACAATCCCCCTTGTTTAGGCAAATGCCCAACAATGTACATTTATGACTGTAACACTACATTCTGCACTCTCTCGTTTCCTTCTCTATGAACGGTATGCTTTGTCTGTATAGCATGCAAGAAACAATATTTTTCCACTGTATACTAATACGTGAGACAAAAGTAAATCAAATCAAAATCATATAACGAAGGGCTACAGAGAGCAAGTTCTAGGCTGGAATTCAACCCAGGCTTTCAGATTCAGTGCTGCTGATATAAAATGGTGCTTCATATTCAAGGTTATTGGAGGTCAATGTATACTGAAGAAAATAATCTGACTAAAATACAAACACAAAGTGAGAGTTGGCAGGGTGCAAAAATAAGTTTTCCCCAGTAGCTGCATCCCAACCAACACCCCCTGGTCAGGTACAGCATTGGTAAAGCACCCTCAACATTGCCCCATCAAACTCTCCCAGCCTAGGTACAGTGTTGCGTGCTTAGCCCTCGCCAATACAACTCCTACATGGAGATCTTTATTATTACAAACTATAAATGATATTCTTAAATATCTTCAATATCCCACACAGCAGTTAATCCTCATTTTATATTATTCATTCGTGGCTGGCCAGCATTTATTGCCCATTCCTAGTTGCCTGAGGGCAGTTGAGAGTCAACCACATTGCTGTGGCTCTGGAGTCACGTGTAGCCATGATGCGGAGGTGCCGATCACATGTAGGCCAGACCAGGTAAAGACGGCAGATTTCCTTCCCTAAAGGACATTAGTGAATCAGATGGGTTTTTCCAACAATTGACAATGGTTCCATGATCATTCTTAATTCCAGATACTTTCTATGGAATTCAGAATTCCACCATCTGCCATGGCTGGATTTGAACCAGCCGAGTTTCTGGGATAATAGTCTAGCGATAATACCACTAGGCCATCACCTTGTGTCTGTTTCTTGACAACTCTTTCAAGGTCTTAAACTTCACAAGGTAAATAGCAAATTCCTTTGTCACTAACTGGATGATCCCCTGAAAGGTTTGCAAACCACAAATTGATACCCCACACAATCTTACTGTTCAAACCTTTCCTCTGATTATCAATTTTGCTGAGGTTTAGCCACTATTAGAACCCAAAGTCCATACTCCTGCAGACATATTTTCCAGATATAATATTGCACATTGAGTTCAACAATCCTCATTTAACCTTGATTGAGGCCCAAATCCTCAAGAATTCCTGTTAATGAAGAGGAAGGGTGGTTCAGATAGGATGAAAGACAAGAGAGAATGTCACCAGAACACAAAGTGACTCAGGTTGCCCCCAAGAGTAGACCATTCCCTGCTGTGTGGGAAGCCAATGGTACAAGGTCCAGCCATCATGGTCTGTTTGACCCATCAGAATATCAGCTCCAGATTAGCAAAAGACAACAAGCCAACCAATAATGAACAGGGCAAAGGATAAGGAACACCCAACCACGTTTCAGACAAAGGGAGGCTGGGGCTATGTGTAACATGAGGCAGGAGGAGGAGAGAGTAACAGGAAGACGGGAAAAAGGCAGCGGTTTAAGAAGTGTGGCTCACCACAAATTTCTCAAGGGCAATTGGGGATGGGCAAAAAATGCTGGCCTGGCCAGCAACGTCCAAATCCCATGAATGAATATATTTTTTAAAAACAGCAGGAGTTTCAGACCTTGCCCTCGCGTAAAGCGGAAGAGATGCTGTTCAAATCTAAGTATACACACTTTGAGCATGGGGACAAGGCAAGCAAGCTACTAGCTCATCAGCAATTCTCCGCCAAAAGCCTAATACCACAAATGCAGATTCCGAATGGGGTCTTTACCGATCCACAGCAAATAAATGAACTGTTTAGGGACTTTTACTCAACCCTCTATAGCTCGGAGTCTACCACCAATGAGGTGGACTTTCAGGAGTTCTTTGGGGCACTGAATCTCCCCGTGGTGCACAGGGGTGTGACCGCGGCACTGGAGAAACCAATCGACGTTGAAGAAATTATTAGGGCGGCCAGAATTATGTCGAGTGGGAAATTTCCGGGACCAGGTGGGTACCCCATCCAATTCTACAAAACATTTATGGATAGGTTGGCTCTCCTGCTACTGCGCATGATCAATGAATCATATGAGAACCACTCTCTCCCACAGACTTTGAGGCAAGCGACAAGTTCGCTTATCCTTAAAAAGAATAAGGACTCGCAAATCTGCAGCTCCTATAGACCGATCTCATTGCTGAATGTGGATCTCAAACTGATCTCCAAGGTTCTGGCCATTCGCTTGGAGGACATTCTGCCCGCTATCATCTCGCCTGACCAGACTGGGTTCATTAAAAATAGACATATGTACTCGAATATTCGGCAGCTGTTCAACATTATGTAAGCGGCTACCACCTCCAGGCTACCAGAGATGTTAATCTCGCTGGACGCTGAAAAGGCATTTGATCAGGTGGAATGGGATTATTTATTTTATGCTCTCGGGAGGTTCGGGTTCAGCCCAAAACTCATCTCCTGGATCAAAATACTGTACTCCGCCCCTTTAGCATTGGTCTGGACAAACAATGTGCATTCAGCTTTTTTCCCTTTGTCCCAGGGGATGAGGAAAGGATACCCCCCTCCCCCTCCCCCCCTGTTATTTGCGATTGCTATTGAACCTCTTGCTGCGGCTTTTCACAACAGCAAACGAGTCATGGGGATTGGTCGGGAAGGAATCGAGTAGAGAGTATCGCTGCATGCAAATAACCTACTATTGTATGTCACGACCCATCCAACTCGATTCCCAAAGTCTTATCTATACTAGAGAGGTTTGGTCGTATTTCAGGGTACAAGCTTAACTTGAATAAGAGTGAGCTCCTTCCTTTGAATGCAGCAGCTCGTAGCCTCCTCCTCCACACCCTGCCTTTCACTAGGCAGTTTACTTACTTGGGAGTGCAAGTGACTTTGGAGCTAACTTTGCTCCACTCATGGGGCGGGCGGAACAGGACCTCAAACGTTGGTCCATCCTTCCGTTATCGTTAGCGGGCCGTATCAATGCAGTGAAGATGAACATGCTACCTAAGTTTTTATATCTCTTTCAGTGCATCCCGGTGTTCATCCCCAAATCCTTTTTTCACAGACTTGATCGGCTCATTTCAAGCTTTGTCTGAAATAGGAAAAACCCAAGAATGCGAAGGACAGTCTTGCAAACGGGAGTGGAGTATGGGATTGCCCAATTTTCTATTTTATTATTGGGCAGCCAATATGAGAGCAGTGGTGTGTTAGGTGCAGAGAGAGAGAGGCAACAGGAGGTTCCTTGTTGGCTGCAGTTAGAATCCTCCTCCTGCGCTCCGTCTTCCCTGGCTGCCTTGATATGTTCCCCGGTAAATTTTCCCTCCTCCCAGTATACTCAGAGTGCACTTGTCAAGTCAACTCTTAGAATTTGGACGCAATTTAGATGCCACTTTGGGTTTCAAGCCTGGTCACTGGCCTTCCCAGTATCGGCTAACCATTTTTTTCCTCCGTATGTTTTGGATGGTGCCTTCAACATATGGGCCAAGCACGGGATCAGAACATTCCAGGACTGGTATGTGGACGGCGTGTTTGCATCATTCCAGCAGGTGGTGGATAAATTTGTTTTACCCGCAACACACTTCTTCAGATATTTGCAAATTCGAGACTTTGTGCGTAGGGACAACCCCCAATTTCCGACGCTTCCACCTCGTGCGTCCATTGACATCATCTTAGTGCCTTCTATTACCATGGGTGGTATCTTTCCGTTCTTTATTCTCAAATTCTGCCCCCAACAAAACACTATCAGTGGTTAAATCTTTATGGGAACGAGATCTGGGGGAGGGGTTCTCGGAGGAGGATTGGGACATGATGCTGCATCGAGTACACTCCTCCTCAATAATGTGCCAAGCTGGGTGTGATACAATGTAAACTCCTTCATGGAGCATATTTAACAAGGGTTAGACTCTCTAGAACATACCCAGGCATAAACCCCATTTGTGAACGGTGCCAGCAAGCTCCCGCCACCCTCTTACAGTAATTCTGGGCTTGCCCATCACTGTATAACTACTGGACATCGATATTTGAGACGACTGCGGCAACGCTAGATCAGGACCTAAGTGCAGCCCCTCAGGCTGCCCTGTTTGGGGTTGTGCCTTTAAATCCACCGAAATTCCAAATGGACTTTGTAGCTTTCACTACACTCCTGGCAAGACGACTAATCCTGTTTAGGTGGAAATCAGGTGCACCCCCGACGCACTCTCAGTGGGTGAAGGAGGTAGTAGATACCATTAAGCTGGAGAAGATGAGGTGCACGCTACATGGGTCCACTGCTGGGTTCTATAAGACCTGGCAACCATTTATAGCGCATGTTGGGACGCTGCAGTTGGAGCCGGGTGAGTAGATACCCAATGGCCCCATGACCCCACAGAACCCCAGCTCCCCGATTGGTGGATGCGCCCTGGCCCTTTACCCGAGTACACCTGCCCACCCTGCCGAGGTTTAGGGACCAACACAAGAAATTTTCTCTCTTACTCCTTCGCTATCTCTCTCTCTTTTCTCTGCTCGCTAGTTTATAGCCTGGGCTGTTTGCGTGCTCAGTTGGTTCTCCAGCGGTGTTCCTCTGCCTTTTTATTTTTATATTATTACCGTCATTACCGGTGAAATTAGACGGGACTTGGGCGGGGTGGGTGCCGGGGGTACCAGGGGCTTGTCCCCTGGCCACGGGGAGCCCTGTGCTCAGTCGCATTGGAATGTACACACGAGCACTGTGGGGATCTGCATCTGTGTTTGTTTGCTATGTAAAATATAAGAACATTTTCAATAAACATATATAAAAAAACAGCAGGAGAAAGAGGAAGAAACAGAGAGAAAAACAATCAGGTGGTCAGTAATAACAAAATAAATAAACTGATATTTATAGAATGTCTTTGAAGATCTCCAAATGTCCCAAAGCAGCTTTATAGCCAATAATTTTGGGATGAAACTAGAATTCAGTCTGGATTCCTGCTTATTGCCACTTTCTACAAGGATTAAGAGAGTGTTGGTTTGAATCTCTCCAGGTACTAACAGTAGTTACAGGAAGCATAACTGCATAAAATCCAATAGATTGGTGATAAACAATATGGGGGAGGGGTGTAGATGTTGATGCCAGTGAAGGTGATGTCTTCAACTGTTGAACAGTCAGCCCATCACCACTTTGTACAAGCTCAATCTGGGCAATGTGCCAGGGGGCACTTGGCAACAGTGTCCAAGATTCAGGAACACTTAAAACTCATACATCTGCAACAGCCACACAGAAACAGAAAAACGATCTGCAATTCTATCTAACCCTCTGCCAGGTTGGAAGGAAGCGTCATGGGGCAGAATAGCTCATAGTCAGGGGTGAGTAAATAGTATAATATAAACTAAATACTGCAGATGTTAGAAATCTGAAATAAAATGCTGGAAAACCCAGCAGGTCTGGCAGCATCTGTGGAGAGAGAAAAATGGTTGACATTGAGTCCACGTGACTCAGCTTCAGACAGTAAATAGTATTTGGTCAGGAACTATCATCCAGCTGTATAATTTCTAATTCTTCAGGCAATGCTATAAATACCCTAACGGTATTACTATCTCAACCTGGACACAGGTACAAAGTGTGGAGACAGACAGCAAACTGCCCTCAAATCCATTTCTCAAAATAATAACACACCTTTTAAGGGGCACTGTCTTCATAAAGGGTAGGAGCTTATAAAATTAAAATAAAACTACACATCAGGAACACACAAAAGATACTGGAAATACACATCAGGTCACGAAGGGTGAAAGGGCAAGAGGCAGGTCGTGCATGGGCTGAAGGCTACTCAGCCAAGCTACAAGTTTCCAGCTTTTTCAATGTCAATATACGAAAACATGGCAAACATTCCTCGCGCACTTACACACCCAATGGAATGGCAGAGTTCACCAGCATGACACAGCACCGTGAACAACAACAACACCGTGGGGCGGCATGGGTAGCAAAGTGGTTAGCACTGCTGCCTCACAGCACCAGGGACCCGGGTTTGATTCTGGCTTGGGTCACTGTCTGTGTGGAGTCTGCACGTTCTCCCCGTGTCTGCGTGGGTTTCCTCCGGGTGCTCCAGTTTCCTCCCACAGTTTGAAAGACGTGCTGGTTAGGTGTATTGGCTGTGCTAAATTCTCTCTCAGTGTACCTGAACAGGCTCCGGAGTGTGGCGACTAAGGGATTTTCACAGTAACTTCATTGCAGTGTTAATGCAAGCCTACTTGTGACTAATAAATAAACAAACTTTTACTTTAACCTGCACTTATAGAGTGCCTTTTCATAGTAAAAAACCCCAAACCAAGGCACTTCACATCAGCATTTGACAAACTGCGTAAGGAGATATTAGAACAGGTAACCTAAAGCTTCAAGATAAAAACAGAATACTGCAGATGCCGGATTCAGAAACAAAAACAGAAAATCTTGGAAAATCACAGCAAGTCTGACAGCATCTGTGGAGAGAGAGAGAGAGAGAATAGAGCCAACATTTCGACTCTGAACGACAAAGGGTCATCCAGACTCGAAACGTTGGCTCCATTCTCTCTCTCCACAGATGCTGTCAGACTGCTGAGTTTTTCCAGCATTTTCTATTTTTGCAATGATAAGCTTTGTTTTAAGGAGCACCTTAAAGGGGGAAAGAGATCAGTGAAGAAACAAAGAAGGCTATAGGGAGGGAAATCCAGAACTGGGGAGACCAGGCAGCCAAAGGCACACCCACCAATGATGGAGCAATTAAAATCAGAATTGCGCAGGAAGTTAAAAACCGGAGGAGCACAGAGACCTTGGAAAGTTCCAGGGATGGAGAAAATGATGGATGTAGTGAGGGGGCAAGGTCATGGATTGATTTGAAAAGATTCAGCGAAGGAAGTGGCTATTTGGTCCATTGTGTATGTGCTGGCTCCTTGGTATAGCTATCCCATTCATTTCATTTTCCTGTTCTTTTCCCACAGCCCTGTATGTTTTTCCCATCATGCATTTATTCAATTCCCAAAACTGAGGCCTTGCCAGGCTTAGCAAACACAAGGTCAGAACTCTACTCTCCGATGGACAAAGAAAGAGAAGACTTTTGATTTGCCAAATCAGTTTACTATGGTAAAATAGGAAGCAAATCCCATATTGCGGATCCCACTACCATGTGTGTTATCCAAAGATCTGCAGGTCAAATATTAGCCTGCTTGGTCACAAGATCCATGGCAGAAACTCAGACACTAGATAGATGCCATCCTGAAATGGAGAGCCAGTCGACACCAAGAACAACAGTGGGAATGCAAGAAGAATGGAGCAACCAATTTGTGCATCGCAAATTCCCACAAACACGATAATGCCAAGATATATGCTTTAGTGATGGTGGTCAAAGGATAAATATTGGGTAGGGCACCAGAGAGAATATCTTCAAACATTGCCCTGGAATTTTTTAAGTCCAGCTCGAAAGGCTGAGTTTAAAACCTCATCCAAAAGGTGGCACTCACTCGATAACTCAGTAAAGTGTCAGCACAAATTTTGTGTTCAAGGTTCTAGAATGGGGACTTAAACCCACAACCTTCTGACTTGAGAGGCAAGAATGCCACCAACCGAGCCACAATGGCATTCAAGGCTTTGAGGAGCTGGGGTACACAGGTAAGGAAAATCCTAGTCTATCTCCTCACCTGTCCTGAGTTAGCTGATCTCAGCGACGAATAGCTGGAACATCGCAATTAGCCTTGGTACTCCTGGGATGCACAGACCGGGGTTATGAGGGGAGAAAGGGAAGGAAGGTAAAAAGATTAATAACCAGATTCCATCACCCAATTACTATCCTGCTGGACAGTTGCTTGTGAGAAGATGTCATGTGGAGGGCCTTCTCTCTGCTCTGATGCCCCTCTGGTCAAATAGCCCGCACAGCCTCACACATTGGGACAAAGAACCTAAGGACACCTGTGAAACTGCAACCCTGATGTGGAGATGCCGGCGTTGGACTGGGGTAAACACAGTAAGAAGTTTAACCTGGTGTTGTTAAACTTCAAACTGCAACCCAGCAGAGTGTTAACACTTCAGGAAGTGAGAAAAATAATGCTGGCAGATAATTGAAAGAAAGAGTCAAATGGATGTTGGGAGTTAAATCTGAATTTGCCACACCATTTGAAAAGGCCAATGACAGCACTGAGTTCCTCCAGCCTGTAACTGACTCAGGCAATATTCAAGAGAATGTAGGGTGATGGTTGGGATTTGCTAATTGCATATCTTCCAATCTATAAAGGGAAAAAAAAGACTAAACAGACTCAGTAGAGTTTCACACCTCGCTCTCAGTACAACTGGAAAAGCAACAAGAACTCTCGCACCTCCTCTCAAGTGTTGCGACTTTTTGTTTGTCTGGAGCCAGAATTTGCATGTCAACTAAACAGGGAGGGCACCTCGCCATGCAAAATCCAAAAGACAGTCTCAGAGGCAGAGGAACTTAACTGAATCACTGATGCTTAAACCACAACTTAGTCTAAGTTCCTACAACAGTTCAGTGAGTTGAACCACGTGGGATGGTACTGAGCCATCAGGAGATTCCAGATTCCATTGTGCTGTCCAGTGAAGCAATGTCTCAAATTTAAAATTCCTTCATGATCTATTCTCCCAATACGTGCAGCCGTCTCCAGACCCTAAACCCTCCGAGAACTCGGGTCGTTGTCCATCCGCCCGCCACTCTTCTTTCCAGCTGTGACTTCAGCTACTCAAGAATCAATGGGTATCAGGGGGCAAACTCTCCGCTGGTTGGTGTCATATGTGGTACATAGGAACATGGCTGTGGTTGTGGAGGGTCAGTCATCTCAGCTCCAGGAATCTCTGCAGGAATCCCTCAGAGTAGTGTCCGAGGCCCAACAATCTTCAGCTGCTTCATCAATGACCTTCCCTCCGTCATAAGGTTAGAAGTGAGGATGTTCGCCGGTGATTACACAATGTTCAGCACCGTTCGCAACTCCTCGGATACTGAAGCAGTCCATGTCCAAATGCAACAAGATCTGGACAATATCCAGCCTTGGGCTGACAAGTGGCAAGCAACATTCGCGCCACACAAATGTCAGGCAATGACCATCACCAATAAGAGACACTCTAACCACCGCCCCTTGACATTCAATGGTGTTACCATCACTGAATCCCCCACTGTCAACATCCTTGGGGTTACCATTGACCAGAAACTCAACTGGATTCACCACATAAACACAGTGGCTACAAGAGCAGGTCAGAGGCTAGGAATACTGCAGCAAGTAACTCACCTCCTGACTCCCCAAAGCCTATCCACCATCTACAAGGCACAAGTCAGAAGTGTGATGGAATACTCCCCACTTGCTTGGATGGGTGCAGCTCCAACACCACTCAAAAAGCTTGACATCTTCCAGGACAAAGCAGCCCGCTTGATTGGCACCACATCTACAAACATTCAATCCCTCCACCACCGATGCTCAGTAGCAGCAGTGTGTACTATCTACAAGATACACCGCAGCAACTCACCAAAGATCCTTAGACAGCACCTTCCAAACCCACGACCACCTCCATCTAGAAGGACAACGGCAGCAGATAAATGCGAACACCACCACCTGCAAGCTTCCCTTCAAGCCATTCACCATGCTGACTTGGAAATATATCGCCGTTCCTTCGCAGTCGCTGGGTCAAAATTCTGGAATTCCCTCCATAACGGCTTTGTGGGTCAACCCACAGAATATGGACTGCAGCGATTCAAGAAGGCAGCTCATCACCACCTTCTCAAGGGCAACTAGGGATGGGCAATAAATGCTGGCCAACCAGAGACACCCACGTTCCACAAATGAATACAAAAAAAGGTGCCAAACTCTGAAAATCCCTCCCTGAAGCTCTTCACCCTCTAACGCTCTCTCCTCCTCTAAGACATAGAAATCATAGAAACCCTACAGTGCAGAAGGAGGCCATTCGGCCCATCGAGTCTGCACCGACCACAATCCCACCCAGGCCCTACCCCCACATATTTACCCGCTAATCCCTCTAACCTATGCATCTCAGGGGCAATTTTAACCTGGCCAATCAACCTAACCCGCACATCTTTGGACTGTGGGAGGAAACCGGAGCACCCGGAGGAAACCCACGCAAACACGAGGAGAATGTGCAAACTCCACACAGACAGTGACCCAAGCCGGGAATCGAACTCGGGACCCTGGAGCTGTGAAGCAGCAGTGCTAACCACTGTGCTACCGTGCCGCCCAATCATTAAAATTTACCTCCACAACCAAACCCATCCTAATAATGTGGCTCAGTGTCAATTGCTTTCTGATTACATTCTGGTAAAGTGTCCTGGAACAATTTACGACGTTAAAAGTGCTGGATAAATACAAATTGTTGTTCTTGGGTAAGCACATCTCAGCCAAACAGCACTGCCTCAGCAAGAAAACTACACATTCATAAGAGTCTAAGAAATACTGAGGAAAGCGTAGGGGTGAACATTGGCAAAATGGTAAAAAAATTAAAATGGTTTGCATGTAGGAAGCCTTTAAACATTAAATAAGACACCTTGAGCCTAGCAAGTATCCAATGCCATACTGTACTCTGGAGTAACATTAGCGGAAATCACTACCCAACTTGCAGCCTCACCTCCTCTACTTGCTGAGGCCCAGAGATCCATGCTTTCTCAGATCAGAAAAATGGAGTTGAGTTGTAGGTCATCCATAATCTAATTGAACAGTGAAGCAGTTTCAAGGGGCAGAATGGCTTCCTCCTGTTTGCATTCCTTTGTCAATCAGGCTGATATCCCTCTCTACACAACCAAAGGATGCTGGGACCAAGCATAGTACTGCAAATACTGTCTTAACGGGGACAACTATCTTAGCACTGATCAGGAATGGAATCCGAGACATCTGCTGTGTTGTTGGACGGCATCAACATCCCTCATCTTAGATGACGACAAAGTCACAAGACAAGAGTTATCAGCTTTGCAATAAACGTAAAATTAATTTCTTTGAATAACGTGCTGCTAACTAAAAACTTCCCTGCTGGCTAAGGAAGAGAGTAGGAGCAAGTAAGTCACAAAAACAATCTGGACTAGAGGTGCAGATAAGACCTGACTGAACAGCAGAACAGACTCAAAGGACTCGATGGCTTTGCTGTGGTTCCTATTGGAGCTCCGAAAGCTTGTGTGGCTTTTGCTACCAAATAAACCTGTTGGACTTTAACCTGGTGTTGTTAAACTTCTTACTGTGTTCCTATGTTCCAGTGCTGGAAAGCTCTGGGAACCCAAGTCAGCAGATTGTAGGCAAGACTGGATAATCCAGGCATCACTCCCTCATACAAAGAGAGGGGTATCCTGTCAAACTTGCCATATTTCAGATGATACTTTAAACATTATATTCCAGCCAACACCAACAATGGAGAAACAAGGAAACAATGAAGTGTTCCAGGCAGAGCAAAACAGAGCTAGTCATGTCAGGACTATGAGTTATTAGCAGAGACTTGGGCATTTCAGTCTGGAAAGGATGTGTTAAAGATGTCTTTTTGGAGTTATACAAGATAGTGTGGGAAGGATTCATCCAGAATTCTACTGTAAATTAAGCTGTGGAAACTGGACAAGGGGACACCCATTCCAACTATTAAAGATAACCTCCGGACTGATATTAGGAAGTTATTCCATGTACAAAGTGATCACCACTTGAGAGAGATTTCCAGGCGGAGGTGAAAACTTTGGAATCACTTAGCAAAGAAATGGGTGCAGGAACAGGAAAGCATGAGGTTGAAGTCCCAGTGTATGCAGTGTTATCCGGGTTCAGTTAAGGAAAAGATTGGACTTGATGCCAATTAACTCAGAAAGGGAATAAATAAAGTCAGGGTTAGGTTCTGAGGGAGAGATATGTGAACAGAAATGTGGCAGGTGAAACACAATCCAGGGATAGGAATATAGGAACAGGGGGAGGCCATTCAGCCTTTTGAACCTGTTCTGCCATTCAACAAGATCTTGGCTGATCTACAATCTAACTCGATTTATCCGTCTTTGTCCCGTATCCCTCAATACCTTTGTTAGTTAAAAACCTAACAATTGATCCAACATCATTTGTGTAAAAATGTTTCCTAACATCATGGCACAGTGGTTGGCACTGCTGCCTCATAGCACCAGGGACCCGAGTTTAATTCCAGCCTTGGACGACTGTCTGTGCAGAGTCTGCATGGAGTCTGCACGTTCTCCCCATGACTACATGGGTTTCCATCGGGTGCTCCAGTTTCCTCCCACAGTCCAAAGATGTGCGGGTTAGATGGATTGACCATGCTAAATTGCCTCTTAAATGTCAGGCAGACTAGCAGGGTAAATACGTGGGGTTATGGGGATAGGGCCTGGGTGGGTTTGTGGTCGGTGCAGACTGGATGGGCCAAATGGCCTCTTTCAGCACTGTAGGGATACTATGAACTTCACTCCCAAACGCCTCAGCGCTAATCTTGAGGCCATGCTTCTAGTCTGAGATGCCCCTACACAGAAATATTTTCGCTTTATCTAGCCTTTCAGTTCCCCTTAATATCTTTTCAATTTCTTTCAAATCACATGTTAATCTTCAAAATTCTAGGGAATACAACCCAAATTTGTATAATTCTCCTTCTAATTTAACTTTTACTAATATTTAATAATTTACATACAGGCATCCATGTCTCTCTCGATCTTCATTGCTTCTGATTTATCATTTAGAAAGTACCCTGTTCTAGCCTTTCTTGGGCCAAAGTGGATGACCTCACATTTGCCTACATTGAAATTTATTTGCCATAGTTTTGTCCATTCATTTAAGTTATTAATACCCCCCTGTACTTTTCTGTTTTCATCTACACTTCTTACAATGCTGTTTATCTTTGTGCCAACAGCAAACTTGGATAATTGCTGCACGGGTAACAGGAATATATTTTGTGGGGTAGAGGAAGTGAGAGAACTTGGAGTGCGTGTCCACAGGTCCCTGAAGGTGGCAGGTGGATAAGGTGGTAAAGAAAACATATGGAATGCTTTCCTTTGTTGATTAGACATTGAATACAGAAACAGGGATCTAATGATGCAATTGTATAAAATGCTGGTTAGGTCACAGCTGGAACTGTGTGTGCAGTTGCCACACTACAGGTACGACACAGTTGCTCTGGACAGAGAGGGTGCAGAGAAGGTTTACAAGAATATCACCAGGGCTTGAAAATTGCAGCTATAAGGGAAGATTGGATAGGCTAGGTTGTTAACCTTAGAGCAGGGGAGGCTGTTGGGTGACCGAATTGAGGTATCTAAAATTGAGGGAGCCAAGGCAGGTTCTGTGGCTACGTGTAAATTACTGCAGATAGGAAAGAGAAATAGGCAATAAGCACACTCCACAAACGACATTACAACAGTTATGGATGAAATTGAAAGAAATCTTGGAAGTCGAAGAAAATTAACATGTCCAACCAAATCACAGCAGAAAATCAATAAAGCCTATAGAATGTTGAGGTACCCAACCAGACAGAAGGGTGGGCGTTACAGGTAATAGTCAAACTGCATAGGACTCAAATCAGATGACACCCTGATTACTGTGTCAGTTCTGATCAGACTGCATTATGCGAATTTTGAACAGTTCTGGTTCACTAATGCCCATGTATAGGGAACACGACTCGTTATCCTTACCCATTCTGGGCCTATATGTCACTCCAGTATCACATCAACATGAGAGAGGCTTTAGTGCCCTCTGAAGTGGCCCAGCAAGTCACTCAACTGGATCAAACACCACAGCGGGTCAAGGCAGAAGCCCATCATCACCTCCAATAACCCTATTTAAAGTAAGAAAATAACCCAAGGCAGGAGACTTATGAAGCAAAAGTGGACACCAAGCCACATATTAGGTCGATGCCAAAAACGTGGCTTAAAACAGCACCTTAAAGAAGGAAAGAATAAAGAGATGTTTTAGGAAAGGAATTCCAGAGTTTTGGGACTTGGCAACTACAGGCACCAACGATGGAGAAATTAAATTTAGGGATACTAAGAGGCAAGAATTAGAATTGGGTATTTGAGGGTGTGGGACTGCAGGGGATCCAGAGAAAGAGCAGTAAATTCTGACCCTGGCCAGCAACAGCCACATGAAGAAAAAAAAGTCCTCAGCATATTCCAACAAGAATAGGACATCAAGGTGGCACAGTGGTTAGCACTACTGCCTCACGGCGCCAGGGACCCGGGTTCAATTCTGACTCGGGTGACTGTGTGTGGGGAATTTGTACATTCTTCGCCATCTGCGTGGGTTTCCTCCCACAGTCTGAAAGATGTGCAGGTTAAGTTGATTGGCCAGGTGGGTGGGTGGGGGGGGGGGCTGGGTCGGGGAGGGGGGGGGGGCTGGGTCGGGGAGGGGGGGGGGGCTGGGTCGGGGAGGGGGGGGGGGCTGGGTCGGGGAGGGGGGGGGGGCTGGGTCGGGGAGGGGGGGGGGCTGGGTCGGGGGGTGGGGGGGGACTGGGTCGGGGAGGGGGGGGGGGCTGGGTCGGGGAGGGGGGGGCTGGGTCGGGGAGGGGGGGGGCTGGGTCGGGGAGGGGAGGGGGCTGGGTCGGGGAGGGGGGGGGCTGGGTCGGGGAGAGGGGGGGGCTGGGTCGGGGGGGGGGGGCTGGGTCGGGGGGGGGGGCTGGGTCGGGGAGGGGGGGGGCTGGGTCGGGGAGGGGGGGGGGCTGGGTCGGGGAGGGGGGGGGGCTGGGTCGGGGAGGGGGGGGGGCTGGGTCGGGGAGGGGAGGGGCTGGGTCGGGGAGGGGGGGGGGCTGGGTCGGGGAGGGGGGGGGCTGGGTCGGGGAGGGGGGGGGCTGGGTCGGGGAGGGGGGGGGCTGGGTCGGGGAGGGGGGGGGCTGGGTCGGGGAGGGGGGGGGGCTGGGTCGGGGAGGGGGGGGGGCTGGGTCGGGGAGGGGGGGGGGCTGGGTCGGGGAGGGGGGGGGCTGGGTCGGGGAGGGGGGGGGGCTGGGTCGGGGAGGGGGGGGGCTGGGTCGGGGAGGGGGGGGGGCTGGGTCGGGGAGGGGGGGGGCTGGGTCGGGGAGGGGGCGGGGCTGGGTCGGGGAGGGGGGGGGGCTGGGTCGGGGAGGGGGGGGGCTGGGTCGGGGAGGGGGGGGGCTGGGTCGGGGAGGGGGGGGGGCTGGGTCGGGGAGGGGGGGGGGCTGGGTCGGGGAGGGGGGGGGCTGGGTCGGGGAGGGGGGGGGCTGGGTCGGGGAGGGGGGGGGGCTGGGTCGGGGAGGGGGGGGGGCTGGGTCGGGGAGGGGGGGGGGCTGGGTCGGGGAGGGGGGGGGGCTGGGTCGGGGAGGGGGGGGGCTGGGTCGGGGAGGGGGGGGGGCTGGGTCGGGGAGGGGGGGGGCTGGGTCGGGGAGGGGGGGGGGCTGGGTCGGGGAGGGGGGGGGGCTGAGTCGGGGAGGGGGGGGGCTGAGTCGGGGAGGGGGGGGGCTGGGTCGGGGAGGGAGGGGGGGCTGGGTCGGGGAGGGAGGGGGGGCTGGGTCGGGGAGGGAGGGGGGGCTGGGTCGGGGAGGGGGGGGGCTGGGTCGGGGAGGGGGGAGGCTGGGTCGGGGAGGGGGGGGGGCTGGGTCGGGGAGGGGGGGGGCTGGGTCGGGGAGGGGGGGGGGCTGGGTCGGGGAGGGGGGGGGCTGGGTCGGGGAGGGGGGGGCTGGGTCGGGGAGGGGGGGGCTGGGTCGGGGAGGGGGGGGCTGGGTCGGGGAGGGGGGGGCTGGGTCGGGGAGGGGGGGGCTGGGTCGGGGAGGGGGGGGCTGGGTCGGGGAGGGGGGGGCTGGGTCGGGGAGGGGGGGGCTGGGTCGGGGAGGGGGGGGCTGGGTCGGGGAGGGGGGGCTGGGTCGGGGAGGGGGGGGCTGGGTCGGGGAGGGGGGAGCTGGGTCGGGGAGGGGGGGGCTGGGTCGGGGAGGGGGGGGGCTGGGTCGGGGAGGGGGGGGCTGGGTCGGGGAGGGGGGGGGCTGGGTCGGGGAGGGGGGGGGCTGGGTCGGGGAGGGGGGGGGCTGGGTCGGGGAGGGGGGGGCTGGGTCGGGGAGGGGGGGGCTGGGTCGGGGAGGGGGGGGGCTGGGTCGGGGAGGGGGGGGCTGGGTCGGGGAGGGGGGGGCTGGGTCGGGGAGGGGGGGGCTGGGTCGGGGAGGGGGGGGCTGGGTCGTGGAGGGGGGGGCTGGGTCGGGGAGGGGGGGGGCTGGGTCGGGGAGGGGGGGGGCTGGGTCGGGGAGGGGGGGGGCTGGGTCGGGGAGGGGGGGGGGCTGGGTCGGGGAGGGGGGGGGCTGGGTCGGGGAGGGGGGGGGCTGGGTCGGGGAGGGGCGGGGGGGCTGGGTCGGGGAGGGGGGGGGCTGGGTCGGGGAGGGGGGGGGCTGGGTCGGGGAGGGGGGGGGGCTGGGGCGGGGAGGGGCGGGGGGGCTGGGTCGGGGAGGGGGGGCTGGGTCGGGGAGGGGGGGGGCCGGGCCGGGGAGGGGTGGGGGGGCCGGGCCGGGGAGGGGAGGGCCGGGCCAGGGAGGGGTGGCGGCCAGGGAGGGGGGGTGGGCCGGGGAGGGGGGGGGGGCGGCCGGGGAGGGGGGGGGGCGGCCGGGGAGGGGGGCGGCCGGGCCGGGGAGGGGGGGGGCGGCCGGGCCGGGGAGGGGGGGGGCGGCCGGGCCGGGGAGGGGAGGGCGGCCGGGCCGGGGAGGGGGGGGCGGCCGGGCCGGGGAGGGGGGGGGCGGCCGGGCCGGAGGGAGGGGGGGCGGCCGGGCCGGGGAGGGGGGGGGCGGCCGGGCCGGGGAGGGGGGGGCGGCCGGGCCGGGGAGGGGGGGGCGGCCGGGCCGGGGAGGGGGGGGGCGGCCGGGCCGGGGAGGGGGGGGCGGCCGGCCCGGGGAGGGGGGGGGTGCTGGGTCGGGGAGGGGGGGGCTGGGTCGGGGAGGGGGGGGCTGGGTCGGGGAGGGGGGGGCCGGGCCGGGGAGGGGTGGGGGGGCCGGGCCGGGGAGGGGAGGGCCGGGCCAGGGAGGGGTGGCGGCCAGGGAGGGGGGGGTGGGCCGGGGAGGGGGGGGGGCCGGGCCGGGGAGGGGAGGGCCGGGCCAGGGAGGGGTGGCGGCCAGGGAGGGGGGGTGGGCCGGGGAGGGGGGGGGGGGGCGGCCGGGGAGGGGGGGGGGCGGCCGGGGAGGGGGGGGGCGGCCGGGGAGGGGGGCGGCCGGGCCGGGGAGGGGGGGGCGGCCGGGCCGGGGAGGGGGGGGCGGCCGGGCCGGGGAGGGGGGGGCGGCCGGGCCGGGGAGGGGGGGGCGGCCGGGCCTGGGAGGGGGGGGCGGCCGGGCCGGGGAGGGGGGGGCGGCCGGGCCGGGGAGGGGGGGGGCGGCCGGGCCGGGGAGGGGGGGGGCGGCCGGGCCGGGG